>NC_056737.1:1172032830-1172270330 GCF_019279795.1 Protopterus annectens | reverse complement strand
ACTTAATGGATTACCACCTATGTGGTAATTTGTGGGCACCTTGTTTTTCCCAAAGGGGATGACTATGCACTTTTTAGCATTTAGCTTGAGGCCCTGGCTCTGGCACCAAGCATCCATCTCTGTGAGACCCTTTTGGAGGATGCTTGTGTCAGCTGGAGATTCGATTATGGCCCCCAGTTTGCAGTCATCTGCGAACTTTGTCAGCCATAATCCCCCCGTGTTAGCCTGAACTTCAGAGAAGTATATACCGAACAAGAGAGGTCCCAGAACTGAGCTCTGTGGGATGCCACTTGTAACTGGTTTGGATTCAGACATGGCACCTGCGATTCTGACCATGTGGATTCTATCTCTGAGCCAGTTTGCAACCCATCTTGTGATATAGGGGTTGATATTTAAGCTGGTAAGCTTATTTATGATGCCCGAGTGGGGTATTGTGTCGAAGGCTTTTGCGAGGTCCAGGTAGGCTGTATGGACTACATTGCCCTCATCTATGGCTTTGGTAACTGTTTCAAAGAAATCAACAAGGTTTAAGAGGCAAGATCTGCCCTTAACAAAGCCGAATAGGGTAGAGTCCAGTGTCTGGAGGCTCCCAATGTCTTTGTTTATGAGTTCCATTATAATACGCTCCATAGCTTTTCAGACCAGACTAGTCAGGCTTAGTTTCCAGGGTCCGTTGTGGCACCACCTTTGTGGAGTGGGACCACTGTAGCTGTACGCCATTCTTTGGGTACATATCCTGTAGTAAGGCTAAGTTTGAACAGTGACTTAATGTGAGGGTTCAGTTCTTCTTCGAGCTCGTATAAGACACAGCCTGGGACACCAACCATAGATGCTGTGTTTTTTGCTTTGGAGAGGGCAGTTTTCACCTTTGCATCTGTGATGTCAGGGAGGTTACATTCAGTTGGGATAGACATTTGCTCCTTTGGGGGGGAAGGGGGGAAGAAGTTTGCGCTGAATCTGTCTGCCAGGATGTTGGCTATGTCTGTAGGTTCGGTATATTTTGTACCGTTATGCAACAATTCAGAGCATATGTGGGAGTTTCCGCCCATGTTCCTGACATAACTAAAGAAGGCCTTGTGATTATCTTTAGTGTCTAGGGCAATTTTTCTTTTGAAACTGGCCTTTGATGATTTTATGAGGGATCGAAGTTTCTTGCTAATACTGATCAGAGATGCCTTCCCTTTTTGGGATTTTGCTCTGTCATGTAGTAGCTTCTTCCTTCTGTTGTATAGCTTATTTATGGCTGGGGTCCACCAGACCGGTCTCCTGTTTTTGGAGGAGTGAGTCTTGGTTTTATTTGGGATAGCACGATCCATGCATTCCTGCAGGTGCTCATAGAATGCATTTGTAAAGGATTCTGCAGATTGGGCTGTATTATCCTCTGGCCCAGGGACTTTGAAGGATTCCACCTCAGTCTTGAGAAGTGCAAAGTTGGCTTTTGAGAAATTCTTTACAGTGATTTCCTTGGCTGGGGGTGGGGACGGGATATGGATGTCCAGGGAAATTTGTTTATGGTCTGATCTTACCAATGAGGGGTTTACCTCTGGTGTGGAACATAGAGTCCCCATGTTGGTGATGCCCAGGTCCAATATGTTGTTCCCTCTTGTGGGAGTGGTGACCAGTTTTTCCATTGCATTAGAGTTTATAAATTCAAGGAACCGTTGGGCAAGGGTGTTTGGGCTTGAGTAGTTTTCCCAGTCAATGTTTGGGTAGTTGAAGTCACCCAATAACATAGTGTTTGGAGAGACCTTCATATTCTCCAGTGTTCTCAGGAATGCCAAGTGGGGTTCCTGTAATAGGGAGGGTGTTCTGTAGCAGACTACAAACTGAAAGGCAGTTTTGCCCACTGTTAGTTGCACATGAATGGTTTCCGATGCTTCATGCAGTGCCACTAACCTGGAGGTGTAGGTATCTTTGATGAATATAGATACTTCCCCTCCTTTTGTGCTTCGGTCCGAGTTTTGGTGCCAAAACGCATGGTATGAGTTATAACCTGGTAGTGCTGGGGTGCTCTCAGGAGCCTTGAACCAGGTTTCTGTTACTGCGCAGACATTGATTTTCGCCATACTGAGGAGAGCCTCGAGTGCGTGCATCTTGAGGTTTAGACTTCTGGCATTGAGTAGCATTACCTTTAGTTTTTTTATCCTTGGGTTGTCTATGGAGGTGGGTTTGTCCTTTGAGCCTTGCCTAAAAAAGGCACTATGGGGGTGGCAAGAGCCTTGTCCAGTATACAAAAGCCTAAGGGTGACAGGTGAAAGCCGTCCCTAGCGAAGCAACGTGGCTTGTCGAGCATGTCATCCCAGGCTGACAGACACTGGATCCCCTTTGAATGACACCAATACTTTATCTAATTGTTGAAACTGATCATTTTGTCTTTATATAGTGGCATAATTCTTGGTGAGGGCAAGATGCTACTCAAGGACAGGGTCATGTCAGCCTGCGCTACATGGTCAGAGAGCTCCTCTATGTCTCTTTTCATGTAGTCCAGGGAGGTACGTCTCAGGTCATTCACACCAGCATGGACAATGACGGAGTCATACTTGTACTTGCTTTGGAGTGACCTGAATGCTTGCATTATGTGGTGGATCCTGGCACCCGATAGGCAGCTTACAGTGACCTTCTCCTTGTTCAGTCTGGTGAGAGGGAAGTCAGTGTGCCGGACAATAGCGTCCCCTATAACAAGTGTATTTGGTGTGTTGTTTGGCCTTAAGGGCTGTGACTGTGAGGCACACTGATTTTGTGAGATATGTGATTCGTGGATATTTTGGTGCCAGAGCCATGGCCTCAAGCTAAACACCAAAAAGTGTATAGTCATCCCCTTTGGCAAAAACAAAGTGCCCACAAATTACCACATAGGTGGTAATCCATTAAGTACAGAAGAAGTAATTAGGGACCTGGGGACCAAAGTTGATAGCAATCTCTCATTTGACAACCACATGGCCAAAGTGGTTAGAAAAACATTTTATATAGCCCACCTAATCATGAAGGGATTCACATCTAGGTCAGGGGAGGTCATCGTGCCTCTTTACTCATCCCTCATCAGGCCCATGATTGAGTACAATGCCCCTTTTGGGATGTACCTTACCAGACACCTGCAGCAACTGGAAAGACCCCAAAAGTACCTCACCTAGAGGATCAAAGGGCTCAAACAGATGCCATATGCTGCCTGGTTAAAGAAACTCCAGCTCTACTCAGTGGCATACCGCCTGCTCAGAGGCGATCTGTGCCTAACGTATAAAGCCATGTCCAACCCGGAATTAATGGACATGCTGCACCTCAGAAAATCCAAATCCCATCGAGCTATGCGTTCAAGAGACTTGAACCTCAGCACTGAGGGACAGATTCATAACCCAGAGGCTCCCTTCACTCTGGAATAAAATCCCAGTCCAGGTTAGGCAGAGTCCCTCATTGACTCTCTTCAAGAGGAATCTTGATGAGTGGATGGAAGATTGTAGGTTTACCCCAGGTATCACTTCTGTGTCACTGTTAGACAGAGGCACAGTATACTAACCTCAAAAATGGGCATAGCAAAATTAATTTAAAATGGGTGGAGAAAGCCAAACACACTCTGGCTAGGCTTATAAATGCCCTAGGGCAGATAGCCTAGTATGAACCTATGAACCTATGAACCTATTGTTGAGGGGTGGCTGTTGCTTGGATATCTGCTTAGGAGGTCTTTGCTGTTTAGGCAGATTTTTATTTAGAACCTCCGAGTATGTTTTTGTGTGTTTATGTGTTGGGTATGCAGATGCAATAGGTCTGTGTGAGACTGGATTTGTGGTGTGGGTGGTTACCTTTTCCTCCTGACTGCGCCAGTCTTGGGTTGAGAGAGCTCTGCCTCCAGTTTGGCTGTGTAACTGCATCTCTCACATGTATTACAGTTTGTTGGAAGGAGGAGAGGGTTGTCTGTGTACATAAGGCAATTGTAACATTGCCTCAAAATTCCCAGATTCACCAGCTGGACTGGAGAGTAACCTTGAAA
The DNA here is from genome assembly GCF_019279795.1 of Protopterus annectens. NCBI lineage: Eukaryota > Metazoa > Chordata > Ceratodontiformes > Protopteridae > Protopterus > Protopterus annectens. The sequence goes on along the minus strand of NC_056737.1, from coordinate 1,172,266,348 downwards.
CTGACCCTTGGACATACCAGATTAGTATAGGGAACTGTTTTTTTACTATCAGATTAGGGAAGGGAACTGATTTTTCACTTGATCAGGAAGGACCAATCGGGAGCCTAATACTTATGAGAAGTCAAGGAGGGTGTAGTGCTTTAGTTAGTTAATGTTTCCTTATAAGAGCTGAGCAAGTGCAGGGCTTTAGAAAGAGAATAGAGTGATTATTTTGAGAGTTTGAACAGTTCTAAGGGAAAAAGTGAAGAGCAGACTTTGTGAAGCCTAGAATAGTTTAAACCTGTTTAGGTGGCGCTGCCCGATGCTGCTCAGTGCGCAAAATCGCGCAAAAAAGAGAGTTGTAGGGTTTTAAGAGAGACAGATCAAGGAGTTTAGAATTGACCCAAAATGGCCAACAAAACTACAGCTTCTAGGTAGTAACTACTCCTCCAGGGACAGGCAGGCTGTTCAGTGTTAACCCCTCCCACTGGTGTTGTAGTTTAATCTGTTAATCTTGTGGTGTCACTATAAGACGTTGTAGTTTTTATTTATACTATTCATATAGTGTTTATTTTGGTATCTGTACATGTTTTTAGGCCATACAGGTAAGTGATCTAGACATTATGTGTACATTCTTTATGGTGATCGTGATACGGTGGGGTTAGGAAATTAGCTTTTTCCCCACTGAAGTGTGATCTTGGAGTTGGTATATTTAATTTACAGGGGGGTTTGAGGTGTACAGGGGGGCTTGCCCCCCTGCAGAAACGTAGTAAAAAGTGTGTTTGTTAGTTTGGTATTGTTATAGGTGGAGGGGATGTTATTTACATGTACTTTGTAGTGTTCGATGTTGTGATGCAAAGTTTCATTGTTCGGAGATTTCATGTTATGACTTTTTGATGTTTTGGGTTTTCGATGTTATGGTCTCAGTGTTTTGAGATTTAGATGTTTTGAAGGGGAACCATAAATATATATATATATATATTTTACTACCAAAACCAAGAATAACATTTCTTTGTTGTTTATTACAATGAAAAAAAGTCAAAAATGATTTTTTTTACATCTAAATTTTGAACTTCCCTTTCTTTAACGTCTTCATTTGACATCATTTGAAATAGCAGAAGAAGACATCAGACACCCAGGCTGTTCAGTTTAACATGCCATGAGAATATTACTTCTACAGCACAAGTTTTTACTGTTTTGTAGGTGGGTAAGGCCCCCTGCACCCCCTCATACCCCTCACACCCTCTGCAAATTATATGCCAACTCAAAGATCACACTACAGTGAGGAAAAGGGTTCCTTGATTCTCATTGTACCATGATCTCCATTCACGATGCTGACCTCATAATAACGAATCACGCTTTACGTTTGTTATTATGAGTTCATCATATTCGGCATTGATTGTACCATGATCTCCATTCACGATGCTGACCTCATAATAACGAATCACGCTTTACGTTTGTTATTATGAGTTCATCATATTCGGCATTGATTGTACCATGATCTCCATTCACGATGCTGACCTCATAATAACGAATCACGCCACGTTTGTTATTATGAGTTCATCATATTCGGCATTGATTGTACCATGATCTCCATTCACGATGCTGACCTCATAATAACGAATCACGCTACGCTTGTTATTATGAGTTCATCATATTCGCATTGATTGTACCATGATCTCCATTCACGATGCTGACCTCATAATAACGAATCACGCCACGTTTGTTATTATGAGTTCATCATATTCGCATTGATTGTACCATGATCCATTCACGATGCTGACCTCATAATAACGAATCACGCTTTACGTTTGTTATTATGAGTTCATCATATTCGGCATTGATTGTACCATGATCGCCATTCACGATGCTGACCTCATAATAACGAATCACGCTTTACGTTTGTTATTATGAGTTCATCATATTCGGCATTGATTGTACCATGATCTCCATTCACGATGCTGACCTCATAATAACGAATCACGCCGTTTGTTATTATGAGTTCATCATATTCGGCATTGATTGTACCATGATCTCCATTCACGATGCTGACCTCATAATAACGAATCACGCTTTACGTTTGTTATTATGAGTTCATCATATTCGGCATTGATTGTACCATGATCTCCATTCACGATGCTGACCTCATAACAATGAATCACGCCACGTTTGTTATTATGAGTTCATCATATTCGGCATTGATTGTACCATGATCTCCATTCACGATGCTGACCTCATAATAACGAATCACGCTTTACGTTTGTTATTATGAGTTCATCATATTCGGCATTGATTGTACCATGATCTCCATTCACGATGCTGACCTCATAATAACGAATCACGCTTTACGTTTGTTATTATGAGTTCATCATATTCGGCATTGATTGTACCATGATCTCCATTCACGATGCTGACCTCATAACAATGAATCACGCTTTACGTTTGTTATTATGACTTCATCATATTCGGCATTGATTGTACCATGATCTCCATTCACGATGCTGACCTCATAATAATGAATCACGCTTTACGTTTGTTATTATGAGTTCATCATATTCGGCATTGTGCAACTTTCAAACTGTACTTTCCTTTAACTGACATTCGATCAACTGCATTTCCAACTTATGATAGTAAACCTATTCATCTATCTAAATTTATATATATATATATATATATATATATATATATATATATATATATATATATATATATATATATATATATAGGAGCGCTACAGATTCTTGAAAGACCAAAATCCTGCAAACTCAAAATCCTGAAAACACACAGGATACCAACACTTACTATATTCCAGGACAAGTACATAACAGAAAGAAATAAAACACAAACTATATTACTGTTCTACAAGTATAAGCAAGGGGGCAAGCCCCTGCACTTACCCCTGCTACTTAAATATATCAACTCCAAGACTGCACTTAGTGTAGTGAAGTGCAATCTCTGAGTTGATATATTTAAGTAGCAGGGGGGTGTGGGTGGTGTGGGGGGGGGCGTGCCCCCCTGCATATAGTTGAATATGTTTCTGTATGCACTTGTATTAGAATATACTAAGTGTTGATATCCTGTGTGTTTTCAGGATTTTGAACTTTCAGGATTTTGGTCTCAGGATTTTGGTCTTCAGGATTCTGTAGCACTCATATATATATATATATATATATATATATATATATATATATATATAGATATTCAGATAGATACACACACACACACACACACACACACACACACACATATGTGCATAGGTTCATACGTACAGGCTAAAGACCACTGGGGTCTTTACAAGCCTAGCCATGCAACACAATACATTTGTGTCCTTTATGTAAAATGGGCATTTATTTGGAGGAGTATGTTAGTTAGGAAGTTCATAAAAGTTGAGGGAGGCATGTTAGTAAGGGTATATCTCCTGTCTATCACAGACATGGGAGCCAGACCCAAGGTGAATTTCTGACTTCCCATCCAATGGTCAAGGTTACCCTTGAATAGAGTTAGGAAAGAACCCTGCTTTGCATGAATGGGAAGTTTATTCCAGGTCATAGTGATCTCCAGAGACACATAGCTGTCTCACCAACATGTCCTATTTATGTCATAAGTGAAATTTAAATCCTTGAATTTATCAGTTTTGGTACTCTGTTCATTTTGCTGATGTGCAAAAGGTCAATCAGAACTAGGTCAAAGGTGCCTTGTATATCAGGCATAAATTACATTTCAGTAGCTTATAGGAGACCAAGTACAGATATAGAGCTTTAAGACAATCTGTGCAAGACACTGTATTCATATCTTGGATTCTCTTGGTAAAGACCTTTGTAGGTGCTCAAACTGTTACATATGCCTGGTTAGGTACATGCTGAAGGGGGTATTATATTCAATGACAGGTCTGATGAGGGATGAATAAAGTGACACTATGGCTTCATTGAACCTGGATGCCATGCCCTTACTTATAAGTTGGAAGACAGAGAATAATTTTCTTACCTTGGCTACATGTTAGTCAAAGGCTAGGTTATTGTCTACATATGTTCTCAGGTCACAAACTACTGGGTCGTCTCTTAGAGGTGTCTAATCAATGGAGTAATTAATCTGCATAGCTTTTTTTTCAAAAAGGCACTATAATGTACTTCTTGGCATTGAATTTTAATATGTGGCTTTGGTACTGGTCATTTGTCTGCTTAGAACCTCTTAGGGGGATCTATGATGGATCTAGGACTATAGAACAAAAGTTCAATAGTCCGAATCCAGAATCACCGAACAGACTCTAACGAAAGTGCTTTCACCAAAAAAATCACTTTTATTAAAGTGTGTTAAAAAAAAAAAACATTACATTTACGTTTTTGCAGAGGGGCAAGCCCCCTTGCACCCCCACATCCCCCTACTTTTATATTCTCACTCCGAGGTCGCACTACAGTGGGGAAAAGGGAATTTTCCCTTATCCCCACTGTAGTGCGATCTCAGCAACAGGCATACTTACGCAAAAGTGCTTCTTCGGTGAAAAGCACTTTCGCTTAAGTATGCTCAGCCGTTTCACATTCGGTGAAACGGCTGCTCGAGCATTTGGTCCTAGACCCTCTATGATAGCTCCCAGTTTGCAGTCGTCTGTGAACTTGGTCAGTTAAAGGCCCTTGACATTAGCCTTGACCTCTGAGAAGTTGATACCAAAGAGGAGAAGGCCCAGTATGGAGCTCTGAATTACCCTGTGAATGACCAGTCTCTTAGTAGGGGCGGTCTCACCAATCATGACTTCCTGGGTCCTATCTGTAAGCCAGCTGGCAATCCAGTAAGTTATGAAAGGATTTATACGCAGTTCAGTGGTTTGTCAATAACACCAAAGTGGGGTTATTGTATCAAACACCCTCGCCAGCTTCACATAAGTGATATGCACTGTTTTCCCCTCATTCATTGCCTTGGTGAACCTCTCAAAGAAGTCTGCCAGGTTTAGTATGCATGACCTTCCCCCTGACAAAGCCAAACTGGGGTAGCTCCAGTCTCTGTAGGTTGCCTATGTCTTTGTTGATCGTTTCCATGATAATTCATTCCATGGCTTTGCATTATTAGACTAGTCAGAATAATAGGTCTTCAGTTTCTGGGGTCAGTTGATGGTCCACCATTGTGAACATGGATAACCACTGCAGTCCTTCATTCATGTTGTACAAATCCTGTTTTGAGGCTATAGTTGAAAAGTGACTCAAGTGGTCCTGATAGGTCATGTCATTTAGGAGGCTGCAAGCTACCCTAAAAATGACAGACCAATAACTTCCCTTCCAATGACGTATAAACTATACACAGGAAATGATGCTGACAGAGTTTATAGTCTTTTACTGGAAAACTCAATTATGGCAGTAGAACAAAAGGACAATAAAAGAAAGTCATATGGAGCAAAGGATCATTTGTTGTTAAATAAAAGTCATACTGGAGAACTGTAAAAAGGGAAAGAATTTAAGTATGGCATGGATTGACTATAAAAAAGCATTTGATAGTATCCCACATTCATGGATAAAAGAGTGCTTAAAAATGTACAAGATACACCCTGCACCAATCGATTACATTACAGTGACCATGAAGCAGTGACAGACCACTTTGCAATTAAGCCATGATAAATGACAGATTATTATCCCAGGGATAAAAATTCAAAGGAGGATATTCCAGGGTGACTCCCCATCACAGTTGCTATTCTGCCTTGCCATTAACCCATTAAGTTGTTTACTTAACAGCTTAGGCCATGGCTACAATTTGGCTCCTAGAAAACAACAAAGTGTAAAGACTTCTCATATTCTCTTTGTCAATCATTTAAAACTGTATCAGAAGCACAGCTGTAGGTTGCCAAAACTTTTTCAGATGATATAAGAATTTCATTTGGTCTTGATAAGTGTGCAAAAGCAACCTTTAAATCAGGAAAACTGCAGCACCAGGAAAACATCACTTTGAGACAAGAATGTGATATAAAAGAACTTGAGCAAGAGGGAGTGTATAAATACTTGGGAATTGATGAAGGATCAGCAATAAAACATGAACAAATGTGAATAAAACGTAGTAAGGAACACTTTAGAAGACTTAAATTAATTCTGAAAACAGAGTTAACATCTAGGAACAAAATCCAGCCTATAGACCAATTTGCTCTTCCTATCCTAACTTACAGCTTTAAAGTGATTGACTGGCCCCAAAATGTGTTGGATGGATTCGCTAGGAAAACAAGGATGCTTCATGCTCACCAAATGATTTATAAAAATCAGTGTATACCAAGATTATATATTCCCCATTCCGAAGGAGGGATGGGCCGCCTTGACATTGATCATATGTATAGAGCTGCAATCATGGGACTCCACACATATCTGCTGACCTCACAAGACCCAAACATAGTGAAAGTTTTGAAAGATGAGGAGAATGAATCTAAGATGACTTCTCTGCTTAATCTAGCAGAAGCATATTGGTGTCAAGCAGGAATGGAAATCAAACCAGAAGTAGATAAAAATCAGGCAGCAACTGAATGTGCCAAAAAACAAAAGATGAAGGACCAGATGAGAAGGCAAGAAATGTGGAAAAAGCATAAATATATTTGCAAGTATAGAAAATTTCTGGAAGGACCTCATGTTGATCAGGAATGAACACAGGAATGGTTAAGAAGAGGCAAACTTAAACCAAGAGATAAAAGGTTAATATTGGCATTCCAAGATAGAGGGCTACATACACACTGGTTTACAAATTTATTTATTTATTTATTTAACATTTGTTGACCGGGAATGTCCGACTAGGTTCCACAGATCCTGTTTTCAGCGGAGGCCCGGGGAGAAATGCTCCAGATGCATGTCTTTGGAATGTGGGAGGAAACCGGAGTACCCGGAGGAAACCCACGCGAGCACAGGGAGAACATGCAAACTCCACACAGAAGGCACCCCAGCCGAGAATCAAACCAGAGAACCTCTTGCTGTGAGGCGACAACGTTAACCGCTGCACCACTGCGCCGCCCAATAATTTAAATTCCATTGAAAATGTGGGAGAAACAGACAAATGTAGATTTTGTAACACCGAACTGAAAACAGTCGCACACCTCGTTGCTGGTTGTGACATACTAATGGCAGAAGGACTGTATACTGAAAGGCAAAATAATGTGGCTAGACTGTTGCTCTGGGGATTGTACAAACATTATTGTATTGAAGTGGCTGAAAAACACTGGAAACATGAGCCACAAAGCATCATGGAAAATGATGAAGTTTATATCACATGGGATCACCCATTACCAACCGTTCAAAAGAAAAATGCTAGAAAACCAGATATAGTGGTCCAAGAAAAGAAGACAAAACTAGCATTGATCATTGAAATCGCCACACCTAGTGACCACAGTGTCTTGTGTACAGAGAGACACAAAGTCATAAAATATCAGGATCTGCAGGCAGAAACGAGAGCAATATGGAAGAAAGATACCCAGACAGTCCCAATAGTAGTGGTAGCAACAGGTCTTACAAAAAAGAATCTACAATTGTATCTACATATGTTACCAATCCATGCAACCATGTACGAATTGCAGAAAGTGTCATTACTGGGAACACTGCGGGTGCTGCAAAGAGCACTTTTGGCTGACATGAAAGACTTAAACAATTCTAATTTCATGACTTTGAATGGTACTTTGACTTAGGAATGGGGTACATTCCCGTCATGGTATTAGTAACCCAAAATACGTTGACAAATTAAAAGAAGCAACCAGGGATATTGTTGGGTCCCAATAAGGCAGTGTTTCTTGGCCTTAGCAAGCACTGCCATAACCTGCTCCCTGATAATACTTGGGGGGTTGTCCTAGTAGGTATTTCCTTGGAGGATGGGGGGTAAAATTTGAGCTGAATTTGTCATCCAGCAAATTCACTATGTCACACTACTCACTAAAGGTGGCACCATTTACTACCAGTTCAGCACACCACTGCATGCAGCCTTTTAGGTTTTGTACATAGCTGTAGTAGAAGACATTGCAATTATGCTTAACCAGTGAAAATATATTGACCTTGTAATTGGCTTTACTGGACTTAATTAATTCTCTTAGTTTCCTGTTTAGTTTAATTACTGAATTCTTATCATTATGAAAGTTGCTCTTTCTGATTCCGGCCATGACTTTTTAACTTTTGTTACGTACCCCATTAAGGTAAGGATTCCACCAATGTGCTTTGTTTTGGGCTTACTTCTAGTAGGTATAGCAGCCTCTATGCAGCCACTTACAATGTTGTATAGGGTTATGGTAAACAATTCTGTATACTTTGTTGTGAACTTGGAATTCGGGAAGCATTGAATTAAGATAAAACTGTCACTTAATAGGACATAGTTTGCTTTAGAATAGTTCCTGACTGTTACAGGTATTCCTGGGTTTTCTAAGTTGACTGATTTTTATTACAAAGGAGACAGTTTTGTGATCAGATCTTACCAGTGAAGGTGTGACACGGAGGGGGGTGTAGCACTCCTCCATAATGGTGAGTACTGGTCCAGTATGTTTGAACCTCAGGTTGGAGTGCAGACAATTTAGTGAGGATATGTATGTTGTGCTGATGAGTTTGAGGCAGTGCATGTTTCCCAGTCTATTGAGGGGTTGTTAAAGTCTTCTATGAATAGGGTATTTAGTTGGATGGTGACTATCTTCAGTAGGTCTAGGTACAAATTATGGGATTATTGGGGCATAGAGGGTGACCTATAGCTTGCTAGGAATTGTTGTGGGACTTTGTCTGTGGTGATTAACTCCAGAGCATCATCGTGTTTAACCAACCTAGAGGTACACTTTTTGTTAACATAGATCAAGGCTCTACCACATTTAGACCCTGCCTGTGAAGCCGATGGCCTAAAGGCACTGTAGACTTGCACTGCTGAAGTACTTTCTGCAGGTTTAAACCATGTCTTGGTAACAACATAAATATTTACATTCTCTAGAGTGAGGACAGGTTATAGGGTGTGGAATTTCTTGTTAAGGCTTCTACCACTGAGCAGTAACATCTTTAGATTTATTTGGGTTTTATTTGCTATGTTGGTAGTTTTTTTCAGTTTGGCATTTCCTAACAAAGGCTCTAAGGGGTGGATAAAGTTTTAGTCAACATTCTAAAGCCTAGGGGGACAAGTGACAATATCCTTGGCAAAGCAATGACATTTGTTTACCATGTTCTGTCATGTTGAGAAATATCAAGCCCCTGGAATGATACAAGAAACTAAACCAATTGTTGAAGGCAATCGCTTCATTTTCTTCATACTGTGGGATCATCCTTTGTGAAAGTAGAGCTGCTCAATGCAAGGCACATACCTGCTGAGAAAAATATTTGGAGTTAAATAATGTTTCTCTTCATATAGTCCAGTGAGGTACATCTCCAGTCATTACTGCCCACATGAACTATTATGAAATCATACTGTAACTATGGTGCATTGGCATGAGTGCACACGTAACCTGGCAGGCCATGGTTTCAGAAACTAAGTTCTTCTAACTACCACTAGAACTCCTCGCCACCTACCTTAAGGCTCTTCCAAGGGTACTCAGTATACTGAGTGAAGTTAATATTAATACAAATGGTAGTTTGACCAAGAGCAAGGCTATTAGGAGTGGCCCACACAGTATCACCAAATAAATATACAAGTTCTCTCAAAACTTAAATATCTCTACAAAGAACAGCCACAATGAAAGGTTTAAATATATTTAATAATAAATATTTAATAATAAATAATAAAAGAACAAGACAACACTAAATACATATTCACAGTGACATCAGAATTCAATTCACAGGAAACATTTAAAATAACAGTACAGGACAGGCTCAGACAAATAAAGAAAAACAATATCTAATCTAAGCTTTACCATATTCCTGACTAAATCTAAGACAATTATTATACCCTAATAACTTATTTAGAGCAAGGCAGACAATGTGGTAAGTGGTCCTTATTGTTGTCAGGCCCAGGACAGAATGCAGAATGCTCTGTCTCTAACATTAGGGTTAACATCTCAAAATATTATCTAAAATATTACTGCTGGGTTAGCTTATACATACAAGAGCTTTTGCTCAGATCTTTGGCAGGTGCTGGAAGTCATGAAGTAATTGCATACCTCTGTGCTTCCAGAGTAGTGATTAGTTCACCCCAAAGACAATATAGAAAGCTTCCTAGTACAGACTTTCTGCCTCTGACTGCATTGAAACCTGTGAGACAGCATCTTTATGGCCTAGCCTATAAAGTGATTTAATTTCAGATATTTTTCTAAAGTCTCCTGAACTGAGGTTAACCCTCCACTTTCCGCTATTAAAACATATACATTCAAACAGTTACAATAGTGCATGCACATTTCTGTTCTCTCTAGTAAGGCAAACTGTGCACACATTTCAAACACAAGCACTTTACAAGTACCTTTTCAACACAAATGTCTGTACAAATCAGTTTTATATACATATGACATACAGTTCAACTACATTTGTAACACCAACATCTTGTATGAATCAGTTTGATATTCACAAATGACATATAATTATTTACACAATTCCAGCTAGCTGTGCTGGCAGTACCACTTTTCATCACATGGGTAATTGGCTAGGCTTAAAATGGCTCATAAGGGTGGTTATCCTAGTACTAACCTATGAACTCTTATATTCTCCTTGTTCAGTCTGGTGAGTGGGGCATCTGTGTGTTGTGCAACCAAGTTCTCTATGACAATAGTCCTGGGTAAAGTATTTGATTGCCTTATGGGCTTCATTCTGGGACTGCACTGGATTTATTTGTGATGTTTGGTCTTGCTTTTGGTGTGTGCTTTAGAAATTACTGAAGATAGACTCTGCAGTTATAGGCTTAAGAGGTCTTTGAGGTATGGGAAGATTGCTTTTTAGTGCCTCAGCTTAAGATGGTCTATGTATGTGGTATGCACAATGTGAAGTGGATGTACTGTGTGTATTCTTGTCAGTCTTGTTTGTATGTGAGATTTTTGCCTCCAGAAAATGATGTATGTATAGCTGTTGTACAGTGTGTTAGTTTCCTTAAGGATTAAATGTTTATCTGTGAGCATGAGGCAAATCTACACTTTCTCGAGATGCTTATATCTTCCAAGTTGTACATGGAGACATTCAGAAATTGCATATAAATAGGCCCTGTATTCAGGTGAGCTACTATAAGCTAAGGACAGGATTTTACAGCGGTCTCCTGGGATGGTCTCGGGTTTGGTACTAGACAAGGATAGATAGCACTGAGATTTAACAGTGGTGCTGTTCAACATGCAAGCTACTTGGTCTAAGATTGCCTCCATGCAGTGGCTTTGTTTTAACCTTAATAAGTTACAGGGTAGATTTATGGACAAATTTTACTATCTAGGTGTTTGCGGCTGCACACGATACTGTCAACTGCCACTGTGCAGTGAGCAGCTCCAAAAATCTAAATTAATACCAGCAGAAAAAAAAACTGAGAACAGCTACTGAGCCCTCTGGCTAATAGACAACTACTTTTTGAGCCCGTCTTGAGTACTTCCCAACTCAGATAGACCAGGCAAACAGCTTTTGCCAAAAGATGGATGGTCCTTGTCCTCTTAATGTAAAAACACAGCAAAGAAGGAATCCCACACGTGCAATGCTACAACAAAACAACTTTTCTCTAACTAAATCACCCCTCTGCAAGGTGATTACAATACAATCGGCTATAGGAACAACAGTCCGTGAGAAAGGATGACTTTTTAATAAAAAATTACTTTAAATGCTCTGAAAATTCTGAAAACCAGGAGTGATCAATTAAATCGTGAATAACAAGTGCAATAATTCAAGAACAAGAACTTATCTTTGCCTCGATGGCACTGGATACAGCGGAAATACATCCAGATCTCACACTAGGGAGCCAAGCTTTGCCGAGCTTTGAAGGAATGACCACAGAGCTGCAGAAATGCAACCAGTTTATACCAGTCAAAAAAACTGAAAACTAACTACTGAGCCCTCTGGCCAATAAACAGCTATACACTGAGCCCTTTAAGAGTACCTCTCAACTCAGATAGACCAGGCAAACACCTCCTTCCACAAGATGGACGATCTTAGTCCTCAGTGTAAAAAAGACAGAAAAAAGACCCACAAGGCAACAACAAAACAACTTATTCACAACCATATCACCCATCTTCAAGGTGATTTCAATGCAAACAGTTTTAGAAACAACAGTCAGAGAGAAGCAACACTTTTGTCAACAAAAATACTTAAAATGCATCTGATAATGCCAGAAAACAGCAGCAATCACTTAAATAATAAATTGCAAGTGCAACTTATCAGGTATAAGAGTGCTTCCCAACTCCGATAGACCAGGCAAACACCTTCTGCCTTCACCAGACAGAAGAATTCAGGTGACTAAACAATTTGTAAATAGTGGTATAAATAATGTCTGTGAACCAAAACTGTGTAAATCATGCTGTTTTCTTGAAAATGAGTCACTGATTTGCTCATTTATATATGAGAGAGAATCCACTTGTTTAGTCAAAACAGGTTTGTTGAATGAGCATTTAGATGTAATATAAAATGTGGGCAAAGACATGCAAAGGCAGACAGTGCTTCCCCTTGGTAATAGAAACAGAAAATCTATAGCAGCATCTCTAAGAGGCAGAACCAACCAAAGTAAAGAACAACTTGTGAGGAAAAGGTGGACAGTATTCCTGCTAGAAGGAATACAGAGAGAGCTACTGTCAAGGACTGTCTCCAGCAATAAGAATAAACTAAACATACTGGTTGTATAGTTTAATTATAAAATAAAGATTTTATTTTGTTTGAAAGTTAATCTTCACTTTTATATAACAGAGTGCAATGTTTTATAATGATTGGTAATATTAGCTGCAAAAATAATTCATATTAGTGGAGAATGTGGGCACTTTTGTCACCAGTGTTTACTGTGAAAGTCCTGAGACCTGACACTTGTCAACATCAGAGTAATTTTCAGAAAAGGAGTCTGACATCTGTGCAGTCTGCTTGGACACTGTTGTTTGTCTAATCAGACTGCTGTTTGTGCACTTGGAATGTTGGTGCACGTGTGTAAGAATCCATGTGTGAAGAAGACTTAAGTGGACCAGTTACTACAGACTGCTACAGGTGCTGCAGCTGAAAGGATATTTACCATAATCAGGTCAGTAGCTAACCAAAGGACATTGCTGTCATTAAAATAGCTAACCCATGAGGAGGGCCTTGTTATGTATCTTTTCACCTGTGATGGTATGCCCACTAGCGGGGATGGAATTGACCTGACTAGGCCAGGATCCTATCAGCCCAGTTAACTGGAGGACTACTGACAGCCTTTATGGACTTGGAGGGGGGCTAATTACCAAAACTATGATACAGTCAAAAGGGCTTCACTTGTCAGAGTGCATTTGACCTCAAAGACACAAGACTAAAAGTATCAAAGATGGTCATTTTTCATGACAAAATGGTAAAGTCAGGATTATCTAATTTAAAGCACATTATTAATTTTTGTTTAGCTCCAGAGAACCAACATAATAAGAAAATGATATTAATTATAGGATTTGAAAATTTCAAAAAGCTTTTACATACTGATTTAAGAAAGTGAGTGGGCAAACTGACCTAAGAGCTTTGTTGAACTAGTAGACAGATTAATGACAAATAATGATTGGACAAACTAGGAAAACATGTTTAGAATGTAGAGAACAAAAAAGTAACAGACTTAGAGAAGCTGCGTTTTAAATGTAGGAACATGTTTTACATAACTAGACTTTGTGCTAGTGATGTATGCTTGAACATTTATGCTACTAGTGATGTTATGCCTGTGATAAATATCTTCTATAATGGTTGAAACCATATTCAACTATAATGGAATTGCCAGGTTAACTAAGTGCAACGCCTTAACTGATGACAGGCGACTGTAAAGTCAGCAGGGTAACAGTAAGTGCAACGTCTTAACTGAGGACAGCTAACTGTAAACACAGCATGGTAACATTAAGTGCAACGTCTTAACTGATGACAGCTGAGTGTAAAGGCACCAGGGTAACACTAAGTGCAACGTCTTAACTGATGACAGCTGACAGTAAAGGCACCAGGGTAACACTAAGTGCAATGTTTTAACTGATGACAGCTGACTGTAAAGGCAGCATGATAACATTAAGTGCTACGTCTTAACTGATGAGAGCTGACTGTAAAGGCAGCAGGGTGGCACATCTTAGCTGATGACAGCTGACTGTAAAGACACCAGGGTGGCACATCTTAGCTGATGACAGCTGACTATAAAGGCAGCAGGGTAACACATCTTAACTGATGACAGCTGACTGTAAAGGCAGCAGGGTAACACATCTTAACTGATGACAGCTGACTGTAAAGACACCAGGGTAACACATCTTAACTGATGACAGCTGACTGTAAAGGCAGCAGGGTAACACATCTTAACTGACGACAGCTGACTGTAAAGACATCAGGGTAACGCATCTTAACTGATGACAGCTGACTGTAAAGACACCAGGGTAACACATCTTAACTGATGACAGCTGACTGTAAAGACACCAGGGTAACACATCTTAACTGATGACAGCTAACTGTAAAGGCAGCAGGGTAACACATCTTAACTGATGACAGCTGACTGTAAAGACACCAGGGTAACACATCTTAACTGATGCCAGCTGACTGTAAAGGTAGCAGGGTAACACATCTTAACTGATGACAGCTGACTGTAAAGGCAGCAGGGTAACACATCTTAACTGATGACAGCTGACTGTAAAGGCAGCAGGGTAACACATCTTAACTGATGACAGCTGACTGTAAAGGCAGCAGGGTAACACATCTTAACTGATGACAGCTGACTGTAAAGACATCAGGGTAACACATCTTAACTGATGACAGCTGACTGTAAAGACACCAGGGTAACACATCTTAACTGATGACAGCTGACTGTAAAGACACCAGGGTAACACATCTTAACTGACGACAACTGATTGTAAAGACACCAGGGTAACACATCTTAACTGATGACAGCTGAATGTAAAGGCAGCAGGGTAACACATCTTAACTGATGACAGCTGACTGTAAAGGCAGCAGGGTAACACATCTTAACTGATGACAGCTGACTGTAAAGACATCAGGGTAACACATCTTAACTGATGACAGCTGACTGTAAAGACACCAGGGTAACACATCTTAACTGATGACAGCTGACTGTAAAGACACCAGGGTAACACATCTTAACTGACGACAACTGATTGTAAAGACACCAGGGTAACACATCTTAACTGATGACAGCTGAATGTAAAGGCAGCAGGGTAACACATCTTAACTGATGACAGCTGACTGTAAAGACACCAGGGTAACACATCTTAACTGATGACAGCTGACTGTAAAGGCAGCAGGGTAACACATCTTAACTGATGCCAGCTGACTGTAAAGGTAGCAGGGTAACACATCTTAACTGATGACAGCTGACTGTAAAGGCAGCAGGGTAACACATCTTAACTGATGACAGCTGACTGTAAAGGCAGCAGGGTAACGCATCTTAACTGATGACAGCTGACTGTAAAGACACCAGGGTAACACATCTTAACTGATGCCAGCTGACTGTAAAGACACCAGGGTAACACATCTTAACTGATGACAGCTGACTGTAAAGACACCAGGGTAACACATCTTAACTGATGACAGCTGACTGTAAAGACACCAGGGTAACACATCTTAACTGACAACAGCTCACTGTAAAGACACCAGGGTAACACATGTTAACTGATGACAGCTGACTGTAAAGACACCAGGGTAACACATCTTAACTGATGACAACTGATTGTAAAGACACCAGGGTAACACATCTTAACTGATGACAGCTGACTGTAAAGGCAGCAGGGTAACACATCTTAACTGATGACAGCTGACTGTAAAGACACCAGGGTAACACATCTTAACTGATGACAGCTGACTGTAAAGACATCAGGGTAACACATCTTAACTGATGACAGCTGACTGTAAAGACACCAGGGTAACAAATCTTAACTGATGACAGCTGACTGTAAAGGCAGCAGGGTAACACATCTTAACTGATGACAGCTGACTGTAAAGGCAGCAGGGTAACACATCTTAACTGATGACAGCTGACTGTAAAGGCAGCAGGGTAACACATCTTAACTGACGACAGCCGACTGTAAAGGCAGCAGGGTAACACATCTTAACTGATGACAGCTGACTGTAAAGACACCAGGGTAACACATCTTAACTGATGACAGCTGACTGTAAAGACACCAGGGTAACACATCTTAACTGATGACAGCTGACTGTAAAGGCAGCAGGGTAACACATCTTAACTGATGACAGCTGACTGTAAAGGCAGCAGGGTAACACATCTTAACTGATGACAGCTGACTGTAAAGGCAGCAGGGTAACACATCTTAACTGATGACAGCTGACTGTAAAGACACCAGGGTAACACATCTTAACTGATGACAGCTGACTGTAAAGGCAGCAGGGTAACGCATCTTAACTGATGACAGCTGACTGTAAACCATATTCAACTATAATGGAATTGCCAGGTTAACTAAGTGCAATGCCTTAACTGATGATATGCGACTGTAAAGCCAGCATGGTAACACTAAGTGCAACGTCTTAACTGAGGACAGCTAACTGTAAACACAGCATGGTAACACTAAGTGCAATGTCTTAACTGATGACAGCTGACAGTAAAGGCACCAGGGTAACACTAAGTGCAATGTTTTAACTGTCGACAGCTGACTGTAAAGGCAGCATGATAACATTAAGTGCAACGTCTTAACTGATGACAGTTGACTGTAAAGGCAGAAGGGTAACACTAAGTGCAACGTCTTAACTGATGACAGCTGACTGTAAAGGCACCAGGGAAACACTAAATGCAACATCTTAACTGACAACAGCTGACAGTAAAGGCACCAGGGTAACACTAAGTCCAATGTCTTAACTGATGACAGCTGACTGTAAAAGCAGCAGGGTGACACATCTTAGCTGATGACAGCTGACTATAAAGGCAGCAAGATAACACATCTTAACTGATGACAGCTGACTGTAAAGGCAGCAGGGTAACACATCTTAACTGATGGCAGCTGACTGTAAAGGCAGCAGGGTAACACATCTTAACTGATGCCAGCTGACTGTAAAGGCAGCAGGGTAACACATCCTAACTGATGACAACTGACTATAAAGGCAGCAGGGTAACACATCTTAACTGATGACAGCTGACTGTAAAGACACCAGGGTAACACATCTTAACTGATGCCAGCTGACTGTAAAGGCAGCAGGGTAACACATCTTAACTGATGCCAGCTGACTGTAAAGGTAGCAGGGTAACACATCTTAACTGATGACAGCTGACTGTAAAGGCAGCAGGGTAACACATCTTAAATGATGACAGCTGACTATAGAGACACCAGGGTAACACATCTTAACTGATGACAGCTGACTGTAAAGACACCAGGGTAACACATCTTAACTGATGACAGCTGACTGTAAAGACACCAGGGTAACACATATTAACTGATGACAGCTGACTGTAAAGACACCAGGGTAACACATCTTAAATGATGACAGCTGACTGTAAAGGCAGCAGGGTAACGCATCTTAACTGATGACAGCTGACTATAAAGACACCAGGGTAACACATCTTAACTGATGACAGCTGACTGTAAAGACACCAGGGTAACACATCTTAACTGATGACAGCTGACTGTAAAGACACCAGGATAACACATATTAACTGATGACAGCTGACTGTAAAGACACCAGGGTAACACATCTTAACTGATGACAGCTGACTGTAAAGGCAGCAGGGTAACACATCTTAACTGATGACAGCTGACTCTAAAGACACCAGGGTAACACATCTTAACTGATGACAGCTGACTATAGAGACACCAGGGTAACACATCTTAACTGATGACAGCTGACTGTAAAGGTAGCAGGGTGACACATCTTAACTGATGACATCTGACTGTAAAGGCAGCCGGGTAACACATCTTAACTGATGACAACTGACTGTAAAGGCAGCAGGGTAACGCATCTTAACTGATGACAGCTGACTGTAAAGACACCAGGGTAACACATCTTAACTGATGACAGCTGACTATAAAGACACCAGGGTAACACATCTTAACTGATGACAGCTGACTGTAAAGGCAGCAGGGTAACACATCTTAACTGATGCCAGCTGACTGTAAAGGCAGCAGGGTAACACATCTTAACTGATGACAGCTGACTGTAAAGACACCAGGGTAACACATCTTAACTGACGACAGCTGACTGTAAAGGCAGCAGGGTAACACATCTTAACTGACAACAGCTGACTGTAAAGACACCAGGGTAAAACATCTTAACTGATGACAGCTGACTGTAAAGGCAGCAGGGTAACACATCTTAACTGATGACAACTGACTGTAAAGGCAGCAGGGTAACGCATCTTAACTGTTGACAGCTGACTGTAAAGGCAGCAGGCTAACACATCTTAACTGATGACAGCTGCCTGTAAAAGTGGAAAATATTAACTATCTAACCAATACAGGTGGTTTGCATTCACTGAGATAAGAAATAACATCCGTTTATTCGGGTAGAAGTAGAAATTGGATTTGGAAAAGATATCCATCTGGCTGAGGTCATTCCTAATTTAATGCATAATGTGATAATAGGGAAACATCTCATCATCATCATCATCAGCCCCCTTTTCCCCATTTTCTTCATGGGATCGGGGTGTTGTGTCAGCTGTCACCATCTCTCTCTATTCAATGCCACTCTTCTGTCCCCTGCAGTTCTCATGTCTGTCTGTCACAGGTCTTCTCTCACACAACTCATTCACCTCTTTGCTGGATGCCCTCATTTCCTCTAGCCTTCTTCTCATTTGCCCCGAATCTGCTTCACTGCATTGTCTGCTGCTTTTCTGCATGTGCTAAAATCACAGTAATCTGTTCTCTTTGACATATTCTGCAAGTGAAGCTACTTTGCTTCTGCTCTTATATCCTCATTTGTTTCTCTGTCCCACAGTGTACATCCTACCAGCCATCTCAGGTACTTCATTTCCATCACCTATAGCTTCCTCATCTGCTCTGTCTTTACTGCCCAGGTTTCTGTACCGTACAGTAGTACTCCTCAGGTTTCTGTACCGTACAGTAGTACTCCTCAGGTTTCTGTACCGTACAGTAGTACTCCTCAGGTTTCTGTACCATACAGTAGTACTCCTCGCACCACTGTCTTGTATACCTGACTTTTCAGATTGCTTTTTTGGCATTCTTCTATCATACACTATACCTGACACTCTGTGCCAGTTGGCTGAAACCCCTCTGATTCTAGATTTAGCCTCCTCATTCAGACTTCCCTTCTCCTCAACCACCCCTCCTAGATAATTGAACCTATTAATCTGTTTCACTATTTTCTCTTCTATCTCAATTCTCAGCTTCTTTTGAACTCCACCACTTGCTGCCATTACAACTGTCTTATCCCTATTCAGTTTCATCCCGTGTGACTTTAGTTTTCATTCCATTCCCTTTTCTTTCTGAAGTTCTTGGCCAGAGTCTGCATGTGATGCCACATTGTCTGTATAGAGAAATTTTGTTGATCTCTCCCCTTCAGCCTATCTGCTAATGTGGTCCATCACCAGTATGAACAACAGTGGGCTCAGAGTTGAACCCTGGTGCACACCCACCCCACCCCCTGGGAATCTCTCTGTAAGTCTGAGCACTGTTTGTACTTGAGTCATTTTGTCCTTCTACATAGCTGCACTAATTCGATCAGTGCTTCTGGGACTTCAAACCATGGCAGTACTACCCAGATCAGCTTTCTTGGGACCTTGTCATATGCTTTCTCCAAGTCTAGGAATGCCTATTTGGAGTCTTTCCTCATCTCTAACTTCATCTCGACTATCTGTCTCACTGCAAACACTGGATGTGTTGTGCTGCAACCTGATCTGAATCTAAACTGCTCCTCCCCCATATTACTTTCTAGTACCGTGTATGTTCATTTATCAGTCAGCATCTCCAGAACTTTAATGTAATGTGACAGTAATTTGATACCTCTATACTGCTCACAGCTGTGAATGTCCACGTTCTTCTTGAACCCTGGTATTATTATGCTCGTTGATGATTGGTTTATGGTTTGGAAGGGTTCGTTATTGCAGTTGAATGAATATATACATTACTTAAATGCAACTACAGATTTTTTAAAGTTCAAGATGGACGTTTCTGACAGTATGCTTGGCTTCTTGGATGTTAGGATACAATTAGTGGAGGGACTTATTCATACTAGTATTTATAGAAAGGAAGTACATTCTGCGAGATATGTTAATTATACTAGTATGCATGCCCCACATGTATTTATGAAGATTGTAACCTCTCAGTTTAGTAGGGTGAGTAGATTAAATACAGATGATACCCTGTTTGAATTGCAGTTGGAGGAAATGTCTAGAGATTTCCTAGATAGTGGTTATGATACTGACTTAGTATTGGATATAAAAACTAAAGTCATAACTAATAGAAGGACAAAGTTGAGACCAACTTTCTTTGAGGGTGAGTATAGTTCCGTTAGTTCGGAATGTCCTAGATCTTGTATTAGATATATTACTAGCTATAATGCTAGGACTTGTTATGTAAAGCAGATTATACAGAGGAACTGGGTTGTATTGATGGTATCTAGTGAAATCAAGGATGTTTTGGGTGATAGACCTTTTTTTTCATATAGAAAAATGAAGACTTTAAAAAGTATGCTATGTTATAAAGACCTAAGAAGATCTGTAGTTAGGACTCCCACTAGTAATCCAGGTACTCATAGATGTCTGAATTGTTCATGTTGTTCTGATATTGTAGCTGATGGTAGTGATAAATTTATATATCCTGTTAGTGGTAAAACCTACAGTTTTTATTTTTCTACTACTTGTGTTACATCTAATGTGGTGTATTTGGCCACTTGTGTCAAGTGTACCTCATTTTATGTGGGGAAGACCACTAGAAAATTAAAGGAACGTATTATTGAGCATAAATCAGAGATTAGAAGGGCTGTAGATAGTAATGCTCTTTATAAACATATTGCCAGGTTTGGCATTGAGCATAGGTTTCATTTTAGAATTATAGATGTTATGCAACTAACTGCCAGAGGTGGAGATAGTAATAATTTACTTGAGTTAAAAGAGTATGAGTGGATCCTTAGGCTTAATTCTGATCATTTTCCAGGTTTAAATAATATGGTTACACTGAAACCTGTTCTTACTAAATTACAACATTCAAAATTGTGTTAAAGAATTTGTGTTTGCATTTTTTTTGCATTTTTTATGTCAGTGTGTTTGTATTTTGTATCATGTGTTCACATGATCTTTGGACTGCTGATCATGTGATTTTACTGACCTGTATATAAACCAGTTTGGTTTTTAGAAATGTTTGTATTAGTATTGAGAAAGGGTTCTACCCGAAAGCTTTGCTGTTACTTATATAAAGTGTTTTTTTTCTCAGTATATGTGTTGACTTCATTATTATGCTTGTTGTCCAGTCATCTGGGAAACGCCTTTCTCTCCACACTGCTATTAGTACCCTCAGGAGCGATTTCTCCCCATCTCACCTAGCATCTTTATCATACCTGCTGTGACCTCGTCTGAGCCTGCTTCATTCACTGATTTTATTTTCCTAAGCACTATTCTTACTTCTTCTGTGATGAGCTCCTCTTCTTCTCTCATTGTAAAACTATGTCCAGGGCAGTACAGTTTCTGCTTTTTTTTTCATTCAGAAGCTGCTGGAAATACTCCTTTCATCTACCTTTGATGTCCTGTGGACTGGTGTGCAGATTGTTGCTGGCATCCCTTATGAAGGGTGTCTGACTATCTTCTTTAACTTTCTGTCTTTGCCTTGCAACCTGATATAGTTTCTTTGTACCATCTACTGACTTACTTTCCAGAAGCTGGTAGAGAGCCTCTGATGTCTTGTTCTTTCCTATTGGATCTCCTTTCTTAGCTTCTGCCTCTGATGTCTTGTTCTTTCCTATTGGATCTCCTTTCTTAGCTTCTTTGTTAGCCAACCAGTATTTCTTGCTAACCTGGTCCATCTTTTCTATCCTCCACTTTTTCCTGCACTCCTTCTTTCCTTTGATGACCTCCTGGACTTCTGCATTCCAACACCAGTTTTCCTTATGTACTTTATTTCCATACCTGGTTTGGCCACATATCTGTTCTGTAGTCCTCACACATGCTGTTTTGAGGTGCTGCCATTATTGTTGAACTCCACCTATTTTCTCTTCTTGGGGTGCTAGAACCATGGTAATGCATTGATCTGTTCTGCTTTCTCTTCAGTCAACCTCCAGGTCTTTAGCCTGGTCTCTATTGACCTTAGATCCTTCTCTGATCACTGTTTGCAGCTAATTCCAGCAACCAGTGGTTTATGCTGTGGGCAGACTGTTTCACAGGGGATTACTTTGCAATCACTGATTCTACCCAAGTGCCCTTTCCTTACTAGGAGGAAGACTACCTGAGTTGCATGTTGGTCACTCCTGTATGTGATCTTGTGACTGTCTCTCTTTCTAAGCCATGTGCTGGCTACTATAAAGCCATTTGCCAGACAGAAGTCTAGACTGGCCTCTCCTTCTTTATTCCTGTTGCCCCACCCATGTGGACCCAAGTAGTCTTCATATCCTGTCCTGTCTGTCCCAGCATGTGCATTCAAGTCACCCATTATTAACACAAATTCATATTGTCCTGTTTTATCTAGTAGTTCCTGCAACTGCTATCTGAATGCATTCTCTTCCTCAATATCATGATCCTGCTGTGGGAAATAGGCTGAAATTATGCATATTGTCCTCTCATATGAGTCTGTCACTCATTCTGATGACATCCCTCACTATCTTCTGAAGCTTCTCTCTCACCACAATTCCCACACCATTTCCAGCTTGTCCTTCACTTAGGTAGTAGACTCTGGATCACAAGCCAAGTGGCTTTGCTGCAATGCACTTCCATCTTGTCTCCTGGATGTACAGGTTGTTCAGCCTCCTCCTTAACATCATGTTATCCATGCTGTCACTCATCTTGTTTCCTGGATACACAGGATGTTCAGCTTCCTCCTTACCATCATGTCATGCATGCTGTCACTCATCTTGTTTCCTGAATACACAGGATGTTCATCCTCCTCCTTACCATCATGCCATCCACTTCCAAGATGCATCCTGTTAGTGAACATACACTGAGTTTAGCAATTCTTAGCTCATGTTTAACAGGTTGATGGTTTTGTCTCTAGCTTTTGTTAAAGAGAGCTATCCAAGGTAAAGCTGGCAACTGTACACTGGGCAGCCAGTAGCTTATTGACCCAGGGCTGCTGGGCTTTATGGAGGGCACACACTGGCCAATAGGGCACATACACCCCTCTCAGCATTATAGGTTCATAGGTTCATACTAGGCTATCTGCCCGAGGGCATTTATAAGCCTAGCCCATAGTTTTGTGGCTTACGCCACCCCTTTAGTTTGGAGAAACTATGCCCATTATTTTGCTGTGCCTCTGTCGAGCAGTGACACTGAGGTAACCCCTGGGGTGTATCTGCGATCTTCCATCCATTGGTCAAGATTCCTCTTGAACAAGGCCAGCGAGGTGCTCTGCCTCACATAAACCGGGATTTTGTTCCACAGCATAGGGAATCTTTGGGTGATGAATCTATCCCTCCAGCACGTCCTATTAATAACAGTGTCGAGGTTTAAGTCTCCCGCCCTTGTGGCTCTGAGGGATCTAGATTTTTGAGATGAAGCATGTTCATCAAATCTGGGTTTGACATGGCCTTGTATGTCAGGCATAGGTCACCTCTGAGCAAGCGGTAAGCAACTGAATATAACTGGAGTTCTTTCAGTCGGGCAGCATAAGACAGATTTTGAGACCCTTTATCCTTTTGGTGAGGAACTTTTGTGGCCTCTCCAGCTGCTGCAAGTGTCGGGTCAGATACATTCGAATGGGGCATTGTACTCGATCATTGGTCTGATGAGTGATGAGTATAGGGAGACTATGACTTCCCTTGATCTAGATGTGAATCCCTTCATGGTAAGGTGGGCAATGTAGAAGGTCTTCCTAACTACTTTAGCAATATGAGTGTCGAATGAAAGGCTACTGTCAACCTGGGTTCCCAGGTCCCTAATAACTTCTTCTGTGTTCAGGGATTGCCACCTATATGGTAGCTAGGGGTAACCTTATTTTTCCCAAAGGGTATGACTATGCATTTCTTGGCATTTAACTTTAGGCCATGGCTCTGGCACCAGTTATCCGTTTCTGTGAGACCCTTCTGAAGGATATCTGTGTCGGATGTGTTTTCAACTCTGGCCCAGTTTGCAGTCATCTGCAAACTTTGTCAGCCATAACCCTCCTGTGTTTGCTTGTACTTCAGAAAAGTAGATGCCAAACAAGAGTGGGCCCAGGACTGAGCCCTGTGGGATACCACTTGTGACAGGCTTTGAGTCTGACATGGCACCAGCAACTCTGACACTGTGGGTTCTGTCACTCAGCCAGTTTGCAACCCATCTTGTAATGTATGGGTTTACATTTAAGTTGATGAGTTTTTCAATGATACCCGAGTGAGGTATTGTATCAAAAGCCTTCGCCAGGTCTAGGTAGGCTGTATGGACTGCCTTTCCCTCGTCAATGGCCTTGGTGACTGTTTTGAAAAAGTCAACCAAGTTTAAAAGGCATGATCTGCCTTTGACAAAGCCAAACTGGGTTGGATCCAAAGTCTGCAAGTTCCCTATGTCTTTATTTATGAGATCCATTATGATCCTCTCCATGGCTTTGCAGATAAGGCTTGTCAAGCTAATGGGATGGTAATTTCCAGGGTCGGTGGAGGCACCGCCTTTGTGGAGTGAGACCACAGTCGCTGTGCGCCACTCCTGGAGTGCGTATCCAGAGGTGAGACTAAGATTAAACAGCTGTCCTAACTGTGGGTTTAATTCCTCGTTGAGTTCATGGAGCACACAGCCGGGGACACCATCAGGTCCCATGGATGCTGTGTTCTTTGCCTTGGAGAGAGAAGTTCTCACCTGGGCGTTAGAGATGTTTGGGGGCTACAATCATTTGGTATAGATATCTCTCCTTTAGGGGAGGGAGAAGTTTGCACTGAACCTGTCAGCCAGTATGTTGGCAATGTCTGTAGGATCAGTAATCTTCACATCATTTTGAACTAATTCTGAGCATATCTGGGAGTTTCCTCCTAGGTTTTTGACATAGCTAAAGAATGCCTTATGGTTGTCTTTAGAGTCCTTAGCTATTTTTTTCTCAAAGTTAGCTTTGGATGATTTTATGAGAGCTCTTAGCTTTTTATAGTGATCAGCGGTGTCTTACCTTTTAAGGATTTTGCTCTATCTTGTAGTAGCTTTCTCCTTTTGTTGTAGAGTTTGTTTATGGCTGGGGTCCACCAGACTGGACGCTTGCCTTTGGTACAAAGAGTCTTTGTTTTGCTTGGGATTGCCTGATCCATGCAGCCCTGCAGGTGCTGGTAGAAGGCATTTGTAAGTGATTCAGCGGTTTGAGTAATGTTAACCGCCGGCTCAGGGGCCTTAAAGGAGACCACACTAGTCTTTAGAAGTGTGAAGTCGGCTTTCGAGAAGTTCTTTACTGTGGTCTTTTTCATTTGGGGGGGGGGCGGGATGAGGACCTCCAGCGAGATTAGTTTGTGATCAGATCTCACCAGTGAGGGGTATACTTCCGGCGTTGAACATTGTGCTCCCATGTTTGTGATGATGAGATCAAGTATGTTTTCTCCTCTTGTGGGGATGGTGACTAGTTGTTCCATGGCATTTGAGTTTATGAATTCCAGGAACTTTTGGGCTAGAGTGTTTGGGCTTGAGTAGTGTTCCCAGTCTATATTAGGGTAGTTGAAGTCACCTAGTATGATGGTGTTCGGAGATACATTTATCCCCTCCAGTGTTTTCAGGAAGGCCATATGAGGTTCCTGAGTTTGCGAGGATGGCCTGTAACATGCTACAAATTGCAGAGCAGTCTTGCCTATGGTTAATTGCACCTGGATGGTTTCCGATGCATCATGCAATGCCACCAATCTTGAGGTGTGGGTGTCCTTGATGAATATGGATACCCCTCCTCCTTTCTTGGTATTGTCCGGGTTTTGGGTCTGGAACGCATGATATGAGGTAAAATTAGCATGGTTTCCTGGCATAGGTCAGAGTAGGTCAGATCCTCGACCCACCTATCACTGGCAAATACCCATGCGCATTTGGCAACGTTAGTCAACATGACGAAATCACCTAGAGCCATACCTTACACTGTCGAGTGGCTAGCCCTGCAATGGTGCACAGTCTGTGATCCATGTTCACCTATTATGAGGATACTATGCATCACACTAAATGCCCAAAGAGGTTGGTTTATACAACTCTTCTTCATAGAACACCATGTAGAGTCTGTGCTGCTGCTCACAGCTCCATTCTTTTGGTGAATTTGAGATGGAAACACACTCAGCATGTTTTTTGGAGGTGGGAAAAACACCACAGAGGCACAGGGAGAACATGCAAAAGTACAGTTGTGTACACTTACTATAAATGTAGATGCTCGAGTGTATTCACTGTTGCAGTCATCACATTTGGGTTATTTGCCTGCAGGTAGCCCTCAGCCAGCCTGAATACCAGAGTCTTTGGATTTCTGTGTCGGATGCTGTCACTTCTTTCTTGACGTCAGGTCATTAGAGGTATAAAACATGCATCCAACGCCAATACATCAGTTTTTCTTGCCCCAGATGTCAGGTGCCCCCACAATAGGAAGCAATTAAATGGTATGGTAAACCCCCCCCCCATCAAAAAGCAAATACACAAGAAAAAATAAATATACCAACAAGGAGGAAAGGTAGATCCAAGAGACGTCAGGGGGCTGGAGGGAGGGTAACCAGGACTGCAACAGTGAATACACTAGAACATCTACATTTATGGTAAGTGTACTCAACTGTACTATGTTCTTCGTGTATCACTGTTGCAGTCAACAGATTTGGGTTGATTCCCAAAGCTAAGGAAGGGAGGAGAAAGTTAAAAAGCATTAGGGCCAGCTATTAATCCCTGCAAGACTGCAGTGGCAAATCCAGCTCTGGATTTAGAAAAGATAGGCATGTGGTAATGCTTGGTGAAGGTATGTACAGAGCTCCAGGTAGCAGCTTCTAGGATGTCCCTGGTAGGGACTACTCTGAGAAATGCCGCAGAGGTAGATGCAGCCCTGGTGGAATGTGATCTTATCCCCTGTGGGGTAGGTTTTCCATGGTGCTTGTAGCAGAAATGAATGCAATGGGCTATCCATTTGGAAATGGTTTGCTTTGAAATGGCCTTCCCCTTTGCCCCTGCAGCAAAGCTAACTAGCAGCTGTTCAGATTTTCTGATAGGCTTAGTCCTGTCTAAATAGAATTTAAGTTGTCTGTGCACATCCAGAGAGTGCAGTATTCATTCCCCTTTGTTTTGTGGATTATGGAAAAAAAGTAGGCAAATGAATGGAGTGATTAAGGGCCACAAGTAGACACCACCTTGGGCATAAAGGAAGAATTAGTCCTGAGGAAAACCCTATCCACATGGAAGATAAAGAATGGTTCCACTGCCATGAGGGCCTGTAATTCAGACACTCTTCTTGCTGAAGTGATGGCTAGAAGGAAGGCTGTTTTCCAAGAAAGGAATTTCAACTCCACTGTAGCAGCTGGCTGAAAGGGGGGAAAAGTGAGATTTTCCAAAACAAAGTTAAGGTCCCAGGCTGGAGTAGGAGCTATTCTGGGGGAGGGACCTTACATTTTTGGCCCCTCTAAGGAATTGCTTTAGCAAGGGGTGAGAGAAGAGGGGTGGCTCAGTATTATAATGTGCTGAAATGGCAGAGGCATGAAGTTTAATTGACGAGAAGGATAGGCCCTTGTGGAGCATTTCTGTTAAGTACTGTAGAATATGAGGTAAGCAAGCTGGACACCGTTGTGCCCATCCCCTGAGCTTGGCTCCAGGAACAGTATCTTTTCCACTTTTCAGCATAGGATTTTCTAGTACTAGGCCTCCTTGCCTCCAGAATGACATCCAGTACCTGCTTACTGAGGGATGCTAGAGGAGAGCTCAAGGAATTAGACAGGCTGCAAGGTTCAGGGTTTGAAGCTGAGGGTGCAGAATCTGGCCCACCTGCTGGGACAGCAAGGAAGGGGTCTGAGGCAGGTGCCATGGTTGTAGCAGTGTCGTACTGTGCAAGAGGGGGTACCAGTGCTGGTGTGGCCAGTCTGGGGCAATCAGTATTGTCCTTGGCTTGTCCTGTTTGATCTTTAGTAGAACCTTCGAGAAGAGAGACAGAGGGGGGGGCAGGCATAAACCGAGAAGCTTTCCCAGGTAAAGGACAGGGCATCCACTTTCCAAGTTTGACTGTGGGGAGTTCTTGTGCAGAATTTGTTCAATTGGTAGTTCTGAGGGGAGGAAAACAGGTCTACTTCTGGAGCCCCCCATTTGTTCCTCAAGAAGTTGAATATTTTGGGTTCAGCTTACATTTGTGTGGGTCCGTGAGATTTCTGTTTAAGTCATCTGCCAGTGTATTTAGTTTGCCTGGCAGGAATTGTGCTTGTAGGTGTACTTAGTAGCTCAAGGCTGTGTCCCACAGAGCCATGGCTAGTCTGCAGAGAGAATGCAGTGGGTTCCCCTGCTTGTTTATGTACCACATAACTGTGGTGTTGTCTGTCTTTACCAATAGTTGTCCTGGAAGAATATGGTCTTTGAAGGCTGTCAGAGCATTCTGTACAGCTAACATTTCTTTTTGATTGATATGCTGGTGCATCGGTCTCGGGTACCATTTGCCCTGAATGCACTGTCCTGCCATGTGAGCCCCCCATGCACAGTCTGATGCATCTGTTGTTAGGGTTTGGGTGGCAGGGGGTAGAGTGAAAGGGAGTCCCTTGTTGTGGTAGCAGGCCTCTGCCCACCAGAGGAACTCTGTCTTTATATAAGGAATGATATAAATCATTGTTTCCAGGTCATGAGAATGTTGACACCATAGGCTTTTTAGATACCATTGGAGCTTCCTCATATGCAGTCTTGCATATGGAATTAGTAGAATGCAAGAGGCCATGAACCTCAGATCGTGCAGTATTTTCCTTGCAGATAGCTAGAGTTTTGTGGCCAATAGTTTGAAGTAGGCTGTCAAATAAACTTGTTTCTCTGGAGTGAGGAATGCCATCTGGGAAGTTGTGTTCAAGCTTGCTCCCAGGAATACAATCTGTTGGCAGGGTACTAGATGAGATTTATTTTCGTTGATGGTGTACCATAGTGAGGTTAGAAGTTTCTTTATGAATGCCAGGTGTTATAATAGCAAGTCCTGGCTTTCTGCCTGAATCAGACAATCGTCCAATTATGGGTAAATGTGAATATTTCTCTGCCTGAAAAATGCAATGGCTGGAGCTAGACACTTTATGAACACCCTGGGCACAGTAGATAAGCCAAAGGGAAGTGCAGAAAACTGAAAGTGCATGGAGCCCACCCCGAAACATAGGTATTGTCTGCAGGATCCTCTTATTGGGATGTGCAGGTAAGCTTCCTTTAAGTCTAGGGTTGCCAGCCAGGAATCCTTGGCTAGCATAGAAAGAAGCTGTTGAAGAGTTAGCATTTTGAATTTTGCAACCACCAGAAAGGTGTTGAGAATAGAGAGGTCCAGTATAGGGTACCAGGAGTTGTCTTTTCTGGGTACCAGAACAAATTGTGAATAAAAACCTTGTCCCCTTTGTTCTGCTGGGACAGGTTGAATAGCCCTGATACTGAGAAGAGAGACAACCTGCTGTTGGGCCTCCACCTATTGATTTGGGGATAGGTCTGGCCAACCATTTGGGGTTGGCAGTGTGTGGAAGTGGAATCTGTATCCTTGGGAAACTATGCTCAAAACCCTTTTGTCCTGAGTAATGAGTTCCCAGCTTTTTGCATGCAGGGCGAGCTTTCCTCCTAAGGGAGCAGGTAGTTGAGCAGGGCTTGGAAGGTTTAAGATTAAGTCATTGTGCCATTTTTCCATAGGATGGTGGCTTACTACTCCCTGCTTTGGAAGTGGGAGCCCCTCACTGCTTAGATCTGTATGTAGTCTGAGATTGTAGCCTAGGTGGTCTGCTGTTCCTGGGTTTGGACTGAGAAGGCCTGGAAGGGACTGGAAAGGACCATGTCTTTGAAGGCCAATGCCTACTGAATCTGTGAAGCCGTACTTGTAGGAAATCTTTTACAGTTTCCATAGATTTAGCTTTTTCCTCCATCCTTTTGAGGACTTCTTCTGCTTTGTTGCCAAAAAGGTGGTCTTGGTTTAAGGGAGCATCCAGTAATTTAGCTTTAACATGATCTGGCAAGTTTTGTTCCTTAAGCCAATCATGCCTTCTAAGTACAGACCCAGTGACAGCAGCCCTGCAAGATGCTTCTAAAAAGTGAAAACCACATTGCAAAGTTTGTTTACCAACTTGTTCTGCAGAATGCATTAAATCTTGCAATTCTTTGTTTTCAGCACAGTCAGGAATCAATATAATTTTCTGTCTATGTAGTCCCATAATATGCTGCTGATACTTTAACATATGAAACTGACAATTTAAAGCCCTAATGGCCAAAGGAGCAGAAGTGAATACCTTCTTACCCCATCTGTCCAAGGCTCTAGAATCTCTATCAGAAGGGGTAGGATTTTTGGCAGCAGTAGCCTTAATGCCTTTTGGTCCTTGGGAAATGGTCTTTGGATCCGCAGAAGGATTCTTGAAGAGGAATTTGTGAGAATCAGGTACTCTGTGGTACCTGTCAGGTTTTCTGGGAGCTGGAGGTAAAGTGTCTGGGGTAAGGCTAGATTCCAAGAAAGCATCATCTACAATGTCCAGAACAGGAGGGATAGCTAAAGGCCTGTGTTGAGGTAGGAGTAAGAATTCCCTAAGTCTCTTTTTGGACTCAGAGTAATCCTGGCTTTCCCAGCAGAAATGCTCCCTAAGGGTATGCAAGGTTTCACCGAAAGAAAAATCTGGAGGGGAAGCAGAGGGAATGGAATCCACTGCATCAGAATCCTCATACGTAGATAAGGGCAAATCCTGGTAATCAGAAGGAGCAGAAATATCAGATTCCTGATCAGAAGAATCAGAAAGAAAATCAGTTTTGGGGCTCTTAGAGGGGAAAGGCTGGCTTCCCCTAATTAAGGTGATAAGGTCTTTAGCCATTCTAAGCATTTGTTTTTTTAGGCATATGGGCCTGAGCCTGCAGTTTGGTCATCAGTTTTCTAGGCGTAGTGCGAGTTTTTGGCCTGGATGAAAATGATGGCGTTGGTTTAATATGAATGTCTGTAGGCCTGAATACACCCTCAGAAACCTCCGCAGTGGCTCCGGACCCATCCAAGGTAGAGACATCCACAGGTTCCATACTGGACTCCGAATGGGTCTCAGTAGAGGCCTGCAAATCTGAAGCAGAGGGTATCAGAAGCTGCATAAGTGTCTCACTGAGTACCGGCAAACTGGCGACTAGCTTAACAGAAGCATCGTTGGCATTTTTGGACTTATGCGGTCTGTCTCTGTCTTTATCCTTATGTTTTTTCAGAAGATTGGTAGTCGGATGGCTTAATGAAGCCATTTTGGAGTACACAGATCAAGCACAAAAGTAATTGGCTGCAAAAATAGCTTGACAATGAATAGTTCGGGCGTTGAACAAGGCACAAAACCGACAGCGAGGGCGTCATGGTCTGGGCCTAAACAGAGGATGCAGTAAAAATGAAAATCTCTATGAGGTATTTGCTTTCCACAGGTAAGACAATTGTTAACTTTTACTGACATCGGTTAGAGCAAAAAAAAGGATGCCCAATGGGGTACTTATCTTTTCTGAAGACTTCAGGTCTGAAACTCGAAAACGAAAATTTCAGGAGTCGGCCGACCAGCACTTGCAAACTGCTTCTGCTTCTGGCACCGCACGGCAAGAAAGACTGATGTAATGGCATCGGCTGCATGTTTTATACCCCTGATGACCGATGTCAAGGACAAAGTGACAGCATCCGATGCAGAAATCTGAAGAATTTGGTATTCAGGCTGGCTGAGGGCTACCTGCAGGCATATAACCCAAATGTGATGACTGCAACAGTGAAACACGAAGAATATCTCCAAACAGACATTGGCCAGTGGTCAGGATCAAACCTTGTACCTTGTGCAAGGGAGGTGAAGACCTTAACTATTACATGGAAAAATCTATTTCCATACTTAAAAGAGCTGGGGAGACAGCAGTGATAACAAAATCCTTATGGTAGAGCACCCCATCAGTGTGGGGAGTTAAATTAGCCCACAAATGTGCCTCTGCCTAATCCCAGAAAAGAGAGAAGCAACCCACAGATACATCCTTTAGACTGTATAAATCCAACAAAGATGAAGACATACTATTAGGAAATCCTGAAGGCATAGAACGTTGACTAGGAATACAAAAAAAAAAGAACCTACACCATTTAAAGAAGTGTGTCAGAATGCATGTCTAACAAATGAGATAAAAAGAAGGAACCTACACATTAAAATAATGCAGCTTGAAGATGTAAAGTGCCATTGCAATCTATGAATGCTGCAGTAGCTAAAATGACTGGTAGAACTGAAGAGAAGGGAGCACTTATAGAAACAGATTATTTTGAGGAACTTAACTTAGGAAGTATGCAAAATGCAATACTTGAGCTGAATTCTAAACTTTATGTCAAATAAAATAGAAAGCCCAAGAAATGGAGAATTCTAAGCAACAGATGGTCACTGAGAGGGAGATGTAACAATAAAACAGATTTCACCAGGGTAATGAAAGAGGTTAAATAGTACTTGCTCAAAACTCTATACTCACTTCTGTCAGTATAAGACAGAAATATTAAATAAGGGAAGGCTATAAGCAACAAGTATTTGTAGTTAAGAATATAGAAAAATAGAAGATAATTGCTTTACAGCGGGACAACAACCTAAAGAAGTAAAATAAACTGAGAGGGAGATGTTCTCAGTCTGGGGCAAAGGGTGGAGAGAGGACAAGAAAATAAGGTGGGGACAAAATAAGTTCATAGGTGTACATTAGGCTAACAACCACTGGGGCCCGTATAAGCTTAACCATGCAACCCAAATGTTATCCACAAATCTGATTAATTTTGGGCTAATTTGCTGACTACCTCTGCCCATCAGAGACACAGGCACCAGTCCAGGGGTGAATTTACAATTAACCATCCATTGGTCCAAGTTGCACTTAAATAGGGATAGAAAGGAACTCTGCTTCACATGGATGGGGATCCTGTTCCAGAGAATGGGAATTCTCTGAGAAACATATCTGTCTGTCCAACATGTTCTGTTTATATCACAAGTAAAATTTAGGTCTTTTGATCTAGTAGTTCTGATGCTGTTTGTTTTGCAGATGTGAAAAAGGCTCATAACAGGGTCTAGGGATGCATTGTATGACAGGCAAAGATCATCTGTTAGAAGTCTGTATAACACCAAGTAAAGAGACAGGAATTTATGGTGATGAACACAGAACATTGTGTTTACTCTCTGCCCTCTTTTTGTAAGAAACCTTTGTGAATATTCCTGCTGCTGCATGTGTCTGGTCAGGTACATACTGAAGGGAGCACTATACTCTATGATGGGTCTGATGAGGGCCAAGTACAGTCATATGATGACGTCTCTGGACCTAGATGCTATGCCCTTGCTTATAACTTGAGCAACACAGAAGAATTTTCTTACTACCTTGGACGCATGTTAAGCAAATGCTAGGTAAATATCTACATGAGTTCTCAGATTCCTGACTAGTGAATTAACTTTTAAGGATATTTTACTGATGACGTAGTTACCAGGGGTGGCAAACTTCCCCAAAGTTACTATAACAAATTTCTTGGTATTGAGTTTTAAGCAATGGCTTTGGCGCCATGTGTTTGTCTGTGTTAGACCTTCCTGAAGAGTGTTCTCATGTTGGGGAATTCAATGACTGCTCCCAATTTTTAGTCATCTGCAAACTTGGTAAGCCAGAGGCCTTTGACATTGGTTTGACATCTGAGAAGTAGATATCAAAGAGTAGTGGGCCTCACACAGAGTCCTCGGAGACTCCAGTGATGACCAGCCTCTTTATGGAGGTGGCCTCACTGAGTCTAACCTCCTGGGTCTTACAGTGAGCTAGCTTGCTATCCAGCATGTTATAAAGAGGTTTATACCTAGTTCTGCAAGTTTGTTGATAATGCCCAAGTGAGGTATTGTATCAAATAATTTAGCCAGATCTAGGTAGGCAGTATGCATAGTTTTCCCCTCATCCATTGCTTTACTGACCTTTTAAAAGAAGTCTACTAGATTCAGTAAGCATGACCTTCCTTTGACAAAGCCAAACTGGGATAGATCCAGTGTCTGGAGGTCTCTTATGTCCTTGTTTCCTTCCATGGCTTTGCGAATAGGACTAGTCAGACTAGTGGGTCTGTAGTTTCCAGAATCTGTTGAAGGTCCTCCCTTATGAAGGGAAATGACCATCACAGTCCTCCATTCATGTGGCACAAAGCCTGTTACAATATTATAATTTAATAATGACTCCAGGAGACCTGATAGGTCATATTTGCAACTGTTCAGTAGACATCCTGGGACGTTATCGGGGCTCACTGAGAAAGTGTTCTTGTCTTTGGTGAATGCAGCCAGTCCATGCTCCTTAGTTATAATTGTAGGAGTTATGTTTGAAGGTATTTTTTGGGGGATGGTTGGGGTGAGGGGTAAAGTTGGAATTGAATTTGCTTGCTGA
The DNA here is from genome assembly GCF_019279795.1 of Protopterus annectens. Lineage (NCBI taxonomy): Eukaryota > Metazoa > Chordata > Ceratodontiformes > Protopteridae > Protopterus > Protopterus annectens. The sequence continues at coordinate 1,172,231,764 of NC_056737.1, read as the reverse complement.
CAGTTCACTGTATTGCCAAGCTTGGCAAGTGTCACACCATTAACTACCACTTCAACAGAGTGATGTGTGCTGCCCTTGAGGTTTCTGACATAACCTGTTGAATGCCTTATGATTATCTTTCACATAGGAGGCTATTTTGACCTAAAAGATGGTTTTGCTTGACTTAATTAGTCCTCTTAGTTGCCTATTTATTTTTATTTCAGAGTTTTTTCTTTATGGGGAATTACCCTTCCTGATTTTGGCCATAATTTTTTTCCCTTTTGTTGTATATCCTGTTTAATTTGGGATGCCACCAGGGCAGTTTGTTTCTGGGACTAGTCCTGGGCTTATTTCTGGTAGGTACAGCAACCTGTATGCAGCCACTGACATGGTTGTACATAGTTTCTGAGAGCAATTCAGCATAGGCTGCTGTGTTCTCAGGGTTTGGAGGGGCATTGAATTCTGACAAACCATCACTTAAGAAAAGGTAATTTCCACTGGAATAGTTCCTAAATGTTATTCATTTTGATGGGATTGTGGAGCTAATTTTTATTTTGAAGGAGACAGCTTTATGATCTGACCTTACAAGGGAGGATGAGACATTGGGGTGCAGCATTCTCCCAAAATTTTGAGCAAGAAGTCCAGTATGTTGAGCCTCTAGTGAGCATATTCACTATTTGGTTCAAGAGTGTTTGTATTTGCAAAGTCCAGGAATTTTTGTGCTTGTAGATTTCAGGCCATGTAGGATTCCCAGTCTCCAAAAGGATAATTAAAGTCTCCCATGAATAGGGTGTTAGGTTGGATGGTGTCTCCAATAGGTCCAAGTATGCACTGTGAGATTCTTGTGATATGTAGGGTGATATACAGTTGACTAGGTTATAGCAAGAAATTTTGTCTTGTGACCTGCATGTGGAGGAATGCCAGCACATCAGCTTATTTGACCACACTAGCGGTATGCTTGTTATTGATGTATATTGAGAAGCCTCCACCTTTACCCCTTGTCTGTAGAGCTAATGGTCTAAAAGTGTGGAAGGTAATGAAATCTTGCACTGCTGGGGTACTCTCTGCTGCTTTAAACCATGTCTCAATACTGCAAAGATGTCTTTATTCTCAAGTGTGAGGAGGGCTTGGAGAGATTGTAGTTTTTTTATTTAGTCTCCTGGCATTGAGCATTAACAGCTGGAGATTCAGTTGTGTTGATTTTGTTATGTCAGTAGGTTTGTCAGTTTGGCATTGCCTAAAAAATGTTCAGCCAGTATTCCAAAGCCTACAGGGTAAAGGTGCAGACCACCCTTGACAAAGCAATGTGGTCTGTTAACCATGTCTTCCCAAGTGACAAATATTAGATACCTTTATAAAGACAATAGAAAAACAACCAGTTCATGAAATCAATCATTTTTTGCTCATATTGCGGCATCATCCTTGGTGATGGTAATATGTTGCTCAATGCACTGTGACATCCTCCCCAGTGAAACATTGTATCATTGTATCATTGTATCATTGTATCATCCTCGGTGATGGTAATATGCTTCTCAGTGCTAGTCTGATACCAGCCTGAGACACTTAGTCTGAAAGTTCCATAATGTGTCTCGTCATATAGTCCAGGGAGGTATATCTCAGGTCATGTACACCTACATGGACCATGATGGACCTGGTACCTATGGCATAATGACTTGAGTGCATGTGTGATTTGGCAGATCCTGGCCCCAGATAAGCGAGGTTACAGAGGCATCAGTATATCTTAAAACCGAGTCCTCCCATGATGAGGGTCCTGGGAAGTGTGTTTGCTTGTCTTAGGGGCTTAGTGTGTGGGCTCTACAGAGAGTGATAGTATGTGTGATCTTAGCTGTTGGTTTTTCTGAGTGCCTTTGGGCTTGCCATTGACAATGGATGCTCAAGGCAATTTTTGTTCTTTAGAAGGATTGCTTTTCAGCACCTCAGCATACATTAGTCTATGTGTGTGGTGTGTGCTGTGTGAGTTGGGTGTTGTGTGCGGTTTTGATAACTTCATGTGTACTTCTATGTGAAAGTTTAGCATCCGGTGTCACTGTATAAGTACACCTCTCCAAAATTCTGTCTGCTTCTTTAAGGATTAAGTGGCTGTCATTAAACATGAGACAATTTCTACATTGTCCCAATAAATGCCCATATACATGAAGCTGGCTACACTGACATTATGAAACTGCATATCCATACTATCCAGTCCTTTGATTACTGAGATATAAGGGGTGGTGTACTGGAGTTAGAAGGCTATTAAGGGTGATTTGTTAATGCAGACTAATATGGTTGCTTTACTGGGGCAGATTTTACTAAACAGTACGAAGTTCTATTAACTTAAACGTTTACACAATACTGAATTCTACTAAATCTGTAGGTGTTTCCACTTAGCACCAAACTAGCTGTTCTAAGCTTGTCAGTGTGCAGGGTATTTGCTCTATATTGATGCTTCACATGGCATTGTTTTATGGACCTTTCTATGGGGAAAATCTGCTTTCTAGGCGTTTACTACTGTAAAGGGCACTGCTAAGCCATGCAAATGCACCCTCTGGCCAATAAAATGACTAGACTTCGTGTCCTTTTGTATATTTCCCAACTCAGATATACCAGGCAAACACCTCCTTCCACAAGATGAATAAACCCAGTCCTCCTAATGTAAAAACACAGTAGAAGAGACCCAAAAGTGCCATGCTACCACAAGGCAATTAAACAGCTAGCTGGAAATCCTTTGCTGGAGGCAATTTCAAGACAGTCTTACAGCAATAACAGTGAGAGGAAGAGCATTTTTTTTCTTTTTACAAAAAAAAAAAAAAAATTGAAATCCACACATAAAAGCAGGAAACGGTAGCAGTCACTCAAAATAACTTTAGTGTGACCTAGCAATCAAAGGTACTTAACTGCCTGGATGGCACTAGATACAATTAAAACACTTTTGTAATGCAAGCTAGGACTCCAAGACAGAAGACAATATGCAGTAAAGGAGGTTAACTCATGAGCAATACTGGTTTGTTGGGGGGCACTCAGTATCATGGACCTATGGAAAACAATGGGTGAGACGAGTGCATAAACAGCTTATACAACAATCAATAGCAAAGAAAGAGTGCAGGAAGGGCCTTTGGAAATCAGATTACCATAAGGGACGGAGGCCAGAGATACAGCCTTATAAAGCCATCTCAGCCAAAGGGTGGGATCAGGTTACCATAAGGGACGGAGGCCAGAGATACAGCCTTATAAAGCCATCTCAGCCAAAGGGTGGGATGGTTGGGAAAATGTTCAAGCAAAGAGCAGGCTAGCTAGAGAGGCATCCAATAAAGCAAACAGTGTACTGAAGTTAGAAGGCTATTAATGGTGATTTGTTAATGTAGGCTAATAAGAGTGCTTTACTGCGGCAGATTATGCTAAACAGTATAAATTCTACTAACTTAAATGTTTACACAATACTACATTCTAAATCTGTAGGTATTGCCACTTGATCCCACACTAGCTGCTCTAAGCTTGTCAGTACACAAGGTATTTAATCTATGTTGCTGCTTCACACGGTACAGTTTTAAGGACCATTCTATAGGAAAAAAATCTGCTTTCTAGATTTCTAGGTGTTTGCTACTGTACAGGGCACTGCTATCCCACACAAATGCATGCCCTGGCCAATAAAATGACTACATTTGAGTCCTTTTGTGCATTTCCCATTTCAGACAGATCAGACAAACACCTCCTTCCACAAGATGAATAAACCCAGTCATCCTAATGTAAAAGCACAGTATAAGAGACCTACAAGTGCAATGCTGCTACAAAGCAATTAAACAGCTAGCTGGAAATCCTTTGCTGAAGGAAATAAGACAGTCTTACAGCAGTAACAGTGAGAAGAGAAATTTTTTCTACAAAAAAAATCTGTGAAATCCACACATAAAAGCAGGAAACAGTAGTATCACTCAAAATAACTTGTGTGATTTAGCAACCAAAGGTACTTAACTTTGCCTGGATGGCACTGGATGCAAGTATAACACTTTTGGAATGTAAACTAGGACTCCAGCTTTGCTGAGTTCTAGGAAGATGAGCAGGAGAAATACATAGTAAAGAAGGTTTATTCAAGGGTAATACTGGTTTGCTGGGTGGGCACACAGTATCTTGGACCTATGGAAAACAGTGGGTGGAAAGAGTACATAAATAGCTTATACAACAGACAATAGCAATGAAAGAGGGGATGGAGGGACTCTGGAATTCAGACTACCAGAAGGATGGAGGCCAGAGACACAAACTTATAAAACTACCACAGTAAAAGGCTGGGATGTTTGGGAAAAATATTCAAGGAACAAGCAGGCTAGCTAGACAGGCATCCAATCACATAAAAGAAATAGTGAAGCTCTTTCAGAAACTTTAGCTTAATATGTTAATGGGGGATGGGGTAGACACAGAATGCAACTTTAAGCAGGTAAATAAAAAGCAGAATATAAAAGCACTGAAGCAGAAACTGGAGCAGTGAGAATTCTCTCACTACTGAACTTCTACTACAGTGTAAGGTACCGGACTATATAGACATTTACAAGTAACACTGTTCGTAGAAAAATGCAGTAGTCTAAGGCTCAAATCTGGCAGTAGTACATCATAGTCCTGCCGCAGCTGTGAATTAAACTACAAGACTATGACCCAGCAGGATTGAAAATACAAAGGGCTGTCTTTTACATGTAATTCTATTTGTAGAAAGAGAAGTACAGAATAATGCAGAAACACAATATTTTCAGAACTGCTAATTAAAATGCAAGACTAAAGTCCCAGATCAAACTAAAAAATAGCAAACAGATAACGTTTTGGGCTAAAACATGGAAAAGAGCAGACAAGTACAAAGTAGTACCACCACACAGGTTACTATAAGTGCAATTTAAATATTTAAGCAACATTTAAGCAAATAAACTAATTTACTTTTCTTTTCTTTTTGATGAAAAGCTAGTTACTCACACTTGCACACTTCTCCAACTCTTGTATAAAAGACCCTGGGTGGGGGTAACTATATGCTGGAAATAGCAAGCAAGCTAGAGAAGTATCCAATCAATTAAAGTCAATATTGGAGCTCTTGAACAGAACCCCAACTATATTTCTGCTGAATTAAAATACAGGAACTTTTAGCAAAAGGAAGAGGGCAGTACACACCCAGTTTATAAAAAAGGGAACCAATAAATAAATAAATAAGCAAGGCAGAGACAGCAACTAATAATAGGTTCATAGGTTCATAGGTTCATACTAGGCTATCTGCCCAAGGGCATTTATAAGCCTAGCCCATAGTTATTTGGCTTTCGCCACCCCTTTAGTTTGAATAAAACTATGCCCATTATTTTGCTGTGCCTCTGTCAAGCAGTGACACTGAAGTAATCCCTGGGGTATATCTGCGATCCCCCATCCATTGGTCAAGATTCCTCTTGAACAAGGCCAGCGAGGTGCTCTGCCTCACATGTACCGGGATTTTGTTCCACAGCATAGGGAGTCTCTGGGTGATGAATCTGTCCCTCCAGCACGTTCTATTAATAACCGTGTCAAGGTTTAAGTCTCCGCCCTTGTGGTTCTGAGGGATCTAGATTTTTGAGGTGAAGCATATTCATCAAATCAGGGTTTGACATGGCCTTATATGTCAGGCACAGGTCACCTCTGAGCAAGCGGTATGAGACTGAATAGAGCTGGAGTTCTTTCAGTCGGGCAGCATAAGACATATTTTTGAGACCCTTTATCCTTTTGGTGAGGAACTTTGGGGCCTTTCCAGCTGCTGCAGGTGTCGGGTCAGATACATTCGAATGGGGCATTGTACTCAATCATAGGTCTTATGAGTGATGAGTACAGGGGACGATGACCTCCCTTGATCTAGATGTGAATCCCTTCATGATCAGGTGGGCAATGTAGAAGGTTTTCCTAACTACTTTAGCAACATGAGTGTCAAACGAAAGGCTACTGTCAACCTGGGTCCCCAGATCCCTGATGACTTCTTCTGTGCTCAGTGGATTGCCACCTATATGGTAGCTAGGGGTAACCTTGTTTTTCCCGAAGGGTATGACTATGCATTTCTTGGCATTTAACTTTAGGCCATGGCTCTGGCACCAGTTATCCGTTTCTGTGAGGCCCTTCTGAAGGATATCTGTGTCAGATGTGTTTTCGACTATGGCCAGTTTGCAGTCATCTGCAAACTTTGTCAGCCATAACCCTCTTGTGTTTGCTTGTACTTCAGAAAAGTAGATGCCGAACAAGAGTGGACCCAGGACTGAGCCCTGTGGGACACCACTTGTGACAGGCTTTGAGTCTGACATGGCTCCAGCAACTCTGACCCTGTGGGTTCTGTCACTTAGCCAGTTTGCAACCCATCTTGTGATGTATGGGTTTACATTCAAGCTGATGAGTTTTTCGATGATACCTGAGTGGGGTATTGTGTCGAAGGCCTTTGCCAGGTCAAGGTAGGCTGTATGGACTGCCTTTCCCTCATCAATGGCCTTGGTGACTGTTTCAAAAAAGTCAACCAAGTTTAAAAGGCATGATCTGCCTTTGACAAAGCCAGACTGGGTTGGATCCAAAGTCTGCAAGTTCCCTATGTCTTTATTTATGAGTTCCATTATGATCCTCTCCATGGCTTTGCAGATAAGGCTTGTCAAGCTAATGGGACGGTAATTTCCAGGGTCGGTGGAGGCATCGCCCTTGTGAAGTGGGACCACAGTCGCCGTGCGCCACTCCTTGAGTGCGTATCCTGAGGTGAGGCTAAGATTAAACAGCTGTCCTAACTGCGGGTTTAATTCCTCATTGAGTTCATGGAGCACACAGCCGGGGACACCATCCGGTCCCATGGATGCTGTGTTTTGTGCTTTGGAGAGAGCAGTTCTCACCTGGGCGTTTGAGATGTTTGGGGGCTACAATCCTCTGGTATAGATATCTCTCCTTTGGGGAGGGGAGAAGTTTGCACTGAACCTGTCAGCCAGTATGTTGGCAATGTGTGTAGGTTCAGTAATCTTCACATCATTTTGAACTAATTCTGAGCATATCTGGGAGTTTCCTCCTAGGTTTCTAACATAGCTAAAGAAGGCCTTATGATTGTCTTTTGAGTCCTTGGCGATTTTTCTCTCAAAATTTGCCTTGGATGATTTTATGAGAGCTCTTAGTTTTTACTTATAATGATCAAAGGTGTCTTACCTTTCAAGGATTTTGCTCTATCTTGTAGTAGCTTCCTCCTTTTGTTGTAGAGCTTGTTTATGGCTGGGGTCCACCAGACTGGATGCTTGCCTTTGGTACAAAGAGTCTTAGTTTTGTTTGGGATTGCCTGATCCATGCAGTCCTGTAGGTGCTGGTAGAAGGCATTTGTAAGTGATTCAGCGGTTTGAGTAATGTTTACCACTGGCTCAGGGGCCTTAAAGGAGACCACACTAGTTTTTAGAAGTGTGAAGTCGGCTTTTGAGAAGTTTTTCACTGTGGTCTTTTTTATTTCAGGTGGGGCGGGATGAGGACCTCCAGCGAGATTAGTTTATGATCTGATCTCACCAGTGAGGGGTATACTTCCGGTGTTGAACATTGTGATCCCATGTTCGTGATGATGAGATCAAGTATGTTTTCTCCTCTTGTGGGGATGGTGACTAGTTGTTCCATGGCATTTGAGTTTATGAACTCCAGGAACCTTTGGGCTAGAGTGTTTGGGCTTGAGTAGTGTTCCCAGTCTATATTAGGGTAGTTGAAGTCACCTAGTATGATGGTGTTTGGAGATACATTTATCCCCTCCATTGTTTTCAGGAAGGCTATGTGAGGTTCGTGAGTTTGAGAGGGTGGCCTGTAACATGCTACAAATTGCAGAGCAGTCTTGCCTATGGTTAATTGCACCTGGATGGTCTCCGATGCATCGTGCGTTGCCACCAACCTTGAGGTGTGGGTGTCCTTTATGAATATGGACACCCCCCCTCCTTTCTTGGTGTTGTCCGGATTTTGGGGCCGGAACACATGATATGAGGTGAAACCTGATAGTGCTGGGGTGCTCTCAGGAGCCTTGAACCAGGTTTCTGTCACAGCACAGACATCGATGTTCTCCATACTGAGAAGGGCCTCGAGTGCGTGCATCTTGAGATTGAGACTTCTGGCATTGAGCAGCATTACCCTTAGTTTTTACTTTTTGTGTTCTAGGGTGGTAGGTTTAGAATTTGAGCCTTGCCTAAAAAAGGCACTATGGGGGTGGCAAGAGCCTTTGCCAATATCCGGAAGCCTAGGGGTGACAGGTGCAAGCCGTCCCTTGCGAAGCAGCGTGGCTTGTCCAGCATGTCATCCCAGGCAGACAGACATTGATCCCCTTTGAATGACACCAGAATTTAAGCCAATTATTAAAGCTGATCATCTTATCACTGTATTGTGGCATCATTCTAGGTGAAGGTAGGATACTGCTCAAGGTCAGGGTCATACCTGCCTGGGCTACATAATCAGAGAGCTCCTCAATGTCTCTTTTCATGTAGTCCAAGGAGGTATGTCTCAGGTCGTTGACACCAGCGTGGACAATGACTGAGTCGCACTTGTACCTGCTGTTGAGAGACCTGAGTGCTTGTGTTATGTGGCGGATTCTAGCGCCCGACAGGCAGCTTACTGTGACCTTCTCCTTACTCAGTCTGGTGAGCGGACGTCAGTGTGTCTGACTATGGAGTCACCTATGACAAGTATGTTTGGTGTTGTATTTGGCCTTAAGGGCAGTGACTGTTTTGCACACTGATTTTGTTGTTTATGTGTTGTTTGTGTGGTGTATTGAGTTTGCAGTTGCTTGGGTGTCTGCTTTGGAGGCCTCTGCTGTTTAGGTAAATTTTTACTCAGAGCCTCGAGTATGTCTTAGTGTGTTTATGTGTTTGATTCAGTGGTGTGGTTGAGTTATGTGAGACTGGTATTGTGGTGTGTGTAGTTGCCTTCTCCTCCTGCCTGGTCTTGCCAGTCCTGTTGAGAGAGCTCAGCCTCCAGTCTGGCTAAATAGCTGCATCTCTCACAAGTGTTAGTGTTACGTGGGAGGAGGAGAGGGTTGTCCGTGTACATGAGGCAATTGTAACATTGTCTCAGAATTCCCAGATTCACCAACTGGGCAGGAGAGGACGCCAGCATCTGACCCTTCGACATGCTAGAAAGAATTATGAGTTGGTATGAGACAGAAAAGTAGTGGGCTTAGCAGGGGAGTGCTTGACCTGTTAAGAGAATGCTTATAAGACAAGGGATATGCTTATAAGACAAGTGCTGAGCTTTTTGAGAAGAAAAAGCTATTTGGAACAAGTGCTGCACTTTTTAGTGTAGGTGTAAACTGTTTAGGTTCCTAACAGAGCAGTTCTAAGGGAAAATTGAAGAACAGACTTTCTGGAGCCAGAAAGAGTTTAACCTTGTTTAACCGGCGCTGCCCGATGCTGCTCTAGTGGCAACTCCGCGCTAAATTGCGCTAAAGCACGTTAAAGCATGCTTGATAGCAGGGGCTGGAAAGAAGCAAGAATAGACCCAAAAGGGAAAATAAAACTACAGTTTCAAGTCAGTAACCACCTCTACGGGGGCAGGGAAGCTGCTCAATGTTAGTCACTGCCACTGATCAACAGAGAGACCCTCCTTCAGCCCAAGCAAAAATGGCCTCACAGAAACTTTCAAACAGTTCAGGAACAGCAAGCCTGTAACTGAACTTTTTTAACTCTCAGAAAAGTGGGAAAAAAGCAAGATTTTTTTTTGTTTTTGTTTTTTACAGAGATAGCAGAGGTTCACAAGTAATATCAAGTTATAACAGTGCAGTAAATGACCCCACACAAGAGTGCTAGGTCAAGGACAGAAAATATGCAAGTTTTAAGAAAAAAACGATTTAAAATTAAGTGCAAACAGGAAATTCAGCAAACAGCTTTTGGTTGTGCTCTAAATACAGCTACTAATACAGAAATCAAGTTTAACAAGCCAGAAAATGCTCAAGCTAGGCAGCTATGCAGTAAAACTTAGCAAATAAACAGAGAAAAAATACTTAAAATCTCAAAAGTTAGCAAATAATGGCCTGCATTTCTTTATTTAAAGGAAGAGTTAGACTCTGAAATTCTAGTGGAAGAGTTAGACTCTGAAACACTAGAAGAATTAGACTCTAAAACACTAATGCCTGTACTGGTTAGGGAGGAGGAAGTAAAACTTTAAAACTTTGTACATCATGATTGGCTGACCATAAGAAGACATTAGAGTTATCTGACTTTCAGGTAGGCTATTTAAATTTTAAAAAGGCACACTGGGAAGAAAACAGTTTTGAGCAGAGTGAGGGAAAATCAAACTAGAGTTGTACAAGAATAAACAAAAGCAGTTGTAGCTACTGCTTACGCATACTTTGATTTAATAAATGACTTGCTGTACAGATTAATGACATAGATGACGTGGTACACTAACTGTTATAGTGATGATATTCATACATAACCACGTATGGTGGAACAGCTAGGAATCAACTGGACTTAAGCCCAGATTCCAACAAAGTTTGAATGGTCAGGGATAATGCACAAATTAAGAACTTCTCTGCTGGATAAACTGAGGACCAGTAGAGAGCACTTAACCCAGGCTTTAACAATACATTCGTTCCAATGCCCACCATAGAGGTACCATTTGAATGCATTGCTATGGACACTGATGGACCACTGGTAAAACCCAGCAATGGCTTTCAATATAGTTTGGCTGGTTTAGACTATGCAAGTAAATACTGTGAAGCTGCCACATTACATAAAGCCAATGCTAAATTAATAGCCAGGAAGCTAGCCTTATTATCGTCCAGACTAGAGCTACCTAAGATCATTTTCATTGACTGGGGATTCCCTTTTTGTCCAGACTCCAGATTAAAATACCAACCGTATCAATATTTTAGGGTCAAGCAAAACACCTCAGTGTACCATCATCAGATGGATAGATTAGTGGGATATTTAACCAAACATTCAAGTACATGATGAAAAATGTTATCTAGGAAGATGACTAGATGGTTCTAGGTAACACCATGACCACTGATTGCCATTACAGAGGTGTCACGAGACTCAACAGGGTTCAATCCTTTTTTGAGTTATATGGAAGGAACCTCAAAGATGGTGTGATACTGGAAAACAAACTTGGGAAGAAGAGACAAACTTATCTAAAAGAGCCATAGAATATAATACTAATATACAAACTAGTCTGCCAGTCATGACTACTATAGCCCAATAATGCCTGTAAAGAACCCAAGTTACACACCAAGACTTGTATAATAGAAATGAAAGGATCAAGGAATTTAAAATTGAAGAGCAGGTGTTAGTTTTGGACCCCTTCACAGAAAACACATTTTTGGCTCAGTGATACAATCCATTAGAAATAGAAAGGTTAAATGAGGTAAACTATAGGGGAGCGCTACAGAATCCTGAAAGCCCAAAATCCTGAAGACCGAAATCCTGAAAGTTCAAAATACTGAAAACTCAAAATCCTGAAAACACACAGGATACCAACACTTACTATATTTCAGCACAAGTACATACAGAAACAAATAAAACACAAACTATATTACTGTTCTGCAAGTATAAGCAGGGAGGCAAGCCCCCCTGCACAACCTATGTGGGGAGCTGCGCCCCCCACACCCCTGCTACTTAAATATATCAACTCCAAGATTGCACTTAGTGTAGTGAAGTGCAATCTCGGAGTTGATATATTTAAGTAGCAGGAGGTGTGGGTGGTGCAGGGGGGCTTGCCCCCCCGTGTACAGTTGAAGGATAATATGTTTCTGCATGTACTTGTGCTGGAATATATAAGTGATGGTACCCTGTGTGTTTTCAGGATTTTGAGTTTTCAGTATTTTGAACTTTCAGGATTTTGGTCTCAGGATTTTGGTCTTCAGGATTTTGGGCTTTCAGGATTCTGTAGTGCTCCCAAACTACAGAGTCAGGCAGACTGGTAACAGAAGACTGGAACAGAGGTAACACGTCAGCATTCTGAAGAAAATGCAAACCTGTTTAGTTAGTTTAGCGGCAGAGACTAACAGCATCAGTGAAGGAAAAATGTCTGTGCCTGCAGCTCATGTAAATGATATAATATCTAACCAACAGAAACAGGAAATAAAATATTTTGTTACGTAACAAAGAACTGTGTTCAGAGTTGCCTGGCAGAACAAACCTGATTCAATGCCATATTCAAACCATTCCAGAAAAAATGGTTAAATAGCAATATTACAGAATACCAAACTTATAAATAAAAAAGGCTGCACCAAAATTAGTAAAGAAATTGCATAAAATAGGTATAATGGAAAAGTCAAAAAGTGAGTGCAATGCCCCAGAACATTAGTCCTAAAACATAATGAAACAATTGGGGTTTGTAAAGATTTTAAGAAGTTGAACAGCATTTCAGACTTAGCCAGTTGTGCAATGCCCAGGAATGAAGAAATTATAGAAAAAATGAATATTGCAAGAAAGTACAGTTGTGTACACATACAATAAATGTAGATGTTCAAGTGTATTCACTATTGCAGTCATCTCACTTGGGTTATCTGCCTGCAGGTAGCCCTCAGTCAGCCAAAATACCAGAATCTTGGGATTTCTGCATCGGATGCTGTCGCCTCTTCCATGATGCCAGGTCGTCAGGGGTACAAAACATGCAGCCAACGCTATTACATCAGTTTTTCTTGCCCCAGACGTCAGGAGCCCCCCAAAAAGGAAGCAATCACATGGTGTGGAACACCTCCAATAGAAAGTAAATACCATTGCCATAAGATATGGCCAAAAAGAAGCTAGGTAGAAAGTATAAAAAAGACAGGGGGCTGGAGGGAGGGTAACCAGGACTGCAACAGTGAATACACTCGAACATCTACATTTATGGCAAGTGTACACAACTGTACTATGTTCTTCGTGTTTCCCTGTTGCAGTCATTACACTTGGGTTGATTCCCAAAGCTGAGGAAGGGTAGAAGCAGTCAAAGAAGTATTAGGGCTGGCTAGCAGGCCTTGTAAGACTGCTGTGGAAAATCCAGCTCTGGATTTATTAAAGATAAGTAAGTGGTAATGCTTGGTGAAGATGTGTACAGAGCTCCAGGTTGCAGCTTCCAGGATGTCCCTGGTAGGGCCTCCCCTGAGAAATGCTGTAGAGGTTGAGGTAGCCCCAGTGGAATGAGTTCTGATCCCCTGTGTGGTAGGTTTTCCATGGTGTTTGTAGCAGAAATAGATGCAATGTGCTATCCATTTAGAAATGGTTTGCTTTGAAATGGCCTTGCCCTCTGCCCCTGTAGCAAAGCTGACTAGCAGCTGGTCAAGGTAGAACCTGAGCTGTTTGTGCACGTCCAAGGAGTGCAGGATCCTTTCCCCTTTATTCTGAGGATTAGAAAAAAAAGTTGGTAAATGGATGGATTGGTTTAAAGCTGCACTGGATACCACCTTGGGCATGAATGATGGGTTAGTCCTGAGGGAAACCCTGTCTGCATGAAAGATAATGAAGGGTTCCACAGCAATAAGGGCCTGTAACTCAGACACTCTTCTTGCTGAAGTGATGGCTAGAAGTAAGGCTGTTTTCCAAGAGAGGAATTGTAACTCCACTGTAGCAGCAGGCTCAAAAGGGGGGAGCATGATATTCTCTGGTACAAAGTTATGGTCCCAGGCAAGAGTGGGAGCTCTCCTTGGGGGTCTTAAATTGTTAGCTCCTCTCAGGAACTTTTGATCAGAGGGTGAGACAAGAGGGTTGGCTCATTATTGAAATGAGCTGAGATGGCAGAGGCATGAATCTTAACTGATGAGAAGGATAGGCCTTTGTGGAGCAGCTCTGCTAGATAATCTAGGATTTGTGGTAAGGTGGGCATGGCTGTGTCCTTTCCTTGATACTGGCTCCAAGAACAGTATCTTTTCCATTCTTCTGAATAGGATTTCCTAGTACTAGGCCTCTTGGCTTCAAGGATAACATCCAGCACCTGTTTGCTGAGGGCTGCTGGTGATGTATTCAGGGAATAAGCCAGGCTGCCAGATTCAGGGTTTGCAGCTGAGGATGCAAAATATGTCCCTCCTGCTGGGGTGGCACTGTTGTCAGACTGCATAGGAGTGGGTACCAGTGCTGGCCTGGTCAGTCTGGTGCAATAAGGATTGTCCTTGGCCTGTCCTGTTTGATCTTGAGTAGTACTTTTGAAAGGAGGGGCAGAGGGGGAAAGGCATAGATTGAGAGTTTTTCTTATATAAAGAATAGGGCATCTACTTTCCATGCTTGGCTGTGGGGAATTCTGGTGCAAAATTTGCTCAGTTGATGGTTTTGGGGGGAAGCAACTAGGTCAACTTCTGGTGTCTCCCACCTTTGTATTAGAAGTTTAAATGAGTTGGGTTCCAGTTTCCACTCATGTGGGTCCATTAGATTTCTGCTTAAGTTGTATTTTGTTTGCCTGGCAGGAATTTAGCTTGCAGATGCACTTGATAGCTCAAGGCTGTGATCCACAGAGCCATGGCTAACCTGCAAAGTGGGTAGGAATGAGTTTTCTCCTTGCTTGTTTATGTACCACATAACTGTGGTGTTGTCTGTCTTTATCAAGAGTTGTCCTGATGGGATAAGGTATTTGAAGGCCATCAGTGCATTCTGTGTAGCTAACATTTCTTTTTGATTGATATGCAGGTGAATTTGTCCTGGGCTCCATTTGCCTTGAGTGCATTTGCCTACCATGTGAGCCCCCCTATGCATAGTCTGATGCATCTATTGTCACGGTTTGGGCAGCGGGGGGTTGAGTGAAAGGGAGTCCCTTGTTGTGGTTGCAAGCCTCTGCCCACCAAAGGAACTCTGCCCTCAGACAAGGAATGATCGGAATCACTGTTTCCAGGCACTGAGAATGTTGACACCAGAGACTTTTTAAGTAACACTGAAGTTTCCTCGTACGCAGTCTTGCATATGGAATTAGTAGACTGCATGAGGCCATGACCCCTAGGGCTTGCAGTATTTTTCTTGCAGATATCTGGATTTGGGAGGCCAGTAGTTTGAAGTAATTTGTCAAATAAACCTGCTTTTCTGGAGTGAGGAATGCCATCTGGGAAGTTGTGTTCAAGCTTGCTCCCAGGAATACAATCTTTTGGCTGGGTACCAGCTGTGATTTATTTTCATTGATGGTATATCCCAGAGAAGTTAGGAGTCTCTTTAAAAACATCAGGTGCTGAAGTAGCAATTCCTAACTGTCCACCTGAATCAGGCAATCATCCAAGTTTGGGTAAATTTGGATATTTCTCTGCCTGCAGTATGCAATGGCTGGAGCCAGGCACTTTGTGAATACCCTGGGCGCAGTAGATAAGCCAAAGGGAAGTGCAGAGAACTGACAGTGCATAGAGCCTGCCCTGAAATGTAGATATTTCCCGCAAGATTCCCCTTTTAGGGATGTGCAGATAAGCTTCTTTTAAGTCTAGGGTGACCTGCCAGGAGTCCTTGGCTAGAATAGGAAGCAGCTGTTGTAGTGTAAGCATTTTGAATTTTGGTACCACCAGGAAGGTGTTAAGAATGGACAGATCCAGGATAGGGTGCCAAGAGTTCTCTTTTCTGGGCACCAGGAACAGACGAGTAGAAACCCTGTCCTCTTTGCTCTGTTGGAACAGGTTGAATAGCCCTAATACTGATAAGAGAGAGTACTTGCTTTTGGGCCTCTGCTCACTGGTTTGGAGGAAGGTCTGGCAATCCGCTTGGGGTTGGCAATGAGTGGAAGTAGAATCTGTATCCCTGGCACACAATGTTTAAGACCCATCAGTCCTGGGTAACGTACTGCCAGTTTTTTGCATGCAGGGCGAGTTTTCCCCCTAGGGGTGCAAGTACTTGGGCATGGCTGGGAAGGATGAAGGACGTCATTGTGAACGTTTTCCATAGGGGGGTGGCTTACCACTTCCTGTTTTTGAGGTGGGAGCACTCCATTGTTTAGATCTGTGCATACCCTGAGATTGTAGTCTTTGTAGTCTGTTGCCCCTGGGTTTGGACTGAGAAGGTCTGGGAGGGACTGGAAAGGACCAGTTTTTTGAAGGCCAATGCCTACTGAATCTTGGTGGCTGTACCTGTAAGAAATCTTTAACAGTTTGCATAGATTTAGCTTTTTCCTCAATCTTTTTAAGAACTTCTGCTTTTGAGCCAAACAAACATTCTTAGTATAATGGAGCATCTAGTAATTTTGCTTTGACATGGTCTGGCAAGATTTGTTCCTTCAGCCAAGCATGCCTTCTTAGTACAGACCCAGTGAGAGCAGCCCTGCAAGATGCTTTTAAGGCATCAAAACCACACTGCAAAGTATGTTTACCAACTTGGTTTGCCGGATGCATTAACTCTTGCAAGTCTTTACTTTCTGCACAATCAGGAATCAACAACATTTTTAGTTTAATTAGTTCCATAATATGCTGTTGGTACTTCAGCATGTGAAACTGGCAATTTAAAGCCCTGATGGCAAGAGTTGCAGATGTATATACCTTCTTACCCCATCTGTCTAAAGCCCTAGAATTCCTGTCTGAAGGGGTAGGGTTTTTGGCTGTAGTAGCCTTAATACCTTTAGCTCCCTGGGAAATGGTCTCTGGATCTGCAGTGGGATTTTTAAAGAAAAATTTGTGAGAGTCGGGTACTCTGTAGTACCGGTCAGGCATTCTAGGTGCTGGTGGTAAAGTATCAGGGGTAAGACTGTATTCCATGAAGACATCATCCACAATATCCAGGATAGGGGGTATAGCTAGAGGCCTATGCTGAGGCAAGTCTAAAAATTCCCTGAGTCTCTTTTTGGACTGTGGGTAATCCTGGCATTCCCAGTGGAAATGCTCTCTTCGGGTATGCAAGACTTCGCCAAAAGAAAAGTCCTCTGGGGGAGGCAGAGGGAATGGAATCCTCTGCATCTGAGTCTTCATAGGTAGATAAGGGTATGTCCTGGTAATCACAGGGGTCAGAGTCATTGGACTCATGGTCTGTAGAATTAGAAGGAATATCAGTTCTTTGTCTTTTAGAGGGGGAAGGCTGGCTTCCCCTAATTAAAGTAATAAGGTCTTCAGCCATTCTAAGCATTTGTTTCTGTGGCATGGCAGCTTGAGAATGCGCTTTGGTCATCGGTTTCCTAGGCATAGTGCGAACTCTGGGCCTGAGAAATTTGGTAGTTTTAGTCATTAACAAAGTAGTTGGTTTAATACGAACATCGGAAGGTCTGAATACACCCTCAGAAGCCGGTGCCTGCACAGCGGCTCCAGACCCATCTAAGGTAGAGACATCCACAGGTTCCATAGTCAAGAAGCATCTCGCGGCATACCGGACTCCAAATGGGTATCAGTAGAGGCCTGTGAATCTGTAGAAGTGAGTAACAGGGGCTGCAAAAGCACCTCACTGAGTACCAGTGGACTGGTGACTAGCTTAACGGAAGTGTCGTTGGCAGTTTTGGACCTATGCGGACTGTCTCTGTCATTATCCTTGCATTTTTTCAGAAGATCGGTAGTCAGATGGCTTATCGGAGCCATTTCAGAATATGGCGAATGAGAGCAAAAGAATTTAGATACAAAAATAACCTGATGATGAATAGTTCGGGCATTGAACAAGGCAAAAAACTGACAGCGAGGGACGTCGTGGTCTGGGCCTAAACAGGTGATGCAGTAAGAATGCAAATCTCAGTGTGGTATTTGCTTTCCACAGGCAAGACAATTGTTAACTTTTTCTGACATTGGTTAGAGCAAGAAAAAAAGATCCCCAATGGGGTACTTAGCTTTAGAAGACTTCAGGTTTGAAACTTGAAAAACAAAAATTTCAGAAAGTGGCCGACCGGCACTTGCAAACTGCTTCTGCTTCGGGCTCCCACGTGGCAAGAAAAGCTGATGTAATGGCATCGGCTGCATGTTTTATACCCCTGACGACCTGACGTCATGGAAAAGGTGACAGCATCTGACACAGAAATCCCAGAAGTCTGGTATTCGGGCTGACTGATGGCTACCTGCAGGCAGATAACCCAAGTGTGATAACTGCAACAGTGAAAAACAAAGAAAGTACAGTTGCGTACACTTACCATAAATGTAGATGTTCAAGTGTATTCACTGTTGCAGTCATCACATTTGGGTTATTTTATTTATTTATTTATTTTACATTTGTTGACCGGGCTAGTCCAGCTGGATACATGTCCATTTTCAGTGGAGGCCCGAGGAGAAAAGCTCCGCTAACATACTACTAAAAGCTATTCATCTAAGTGGTAATAATA
Source organism: Protopterus annectens (assembly GCF_019279795.1). NCBI lineage: Eukaryota > Metazoa > Chordata > Ceratodontiformes > Protopteridae > Protopterus > Protopterus annectens. The sequence continues at coordinate 1,172,213,656 of NC_056737.1, read as the reverse complement.
ATATTAAAAGCACACACTAAATAATAATAAAAAAACACACTATGATCATGCAGAAAATAACAAATGACATTGAAGAGGGCTAAAAAAGTAAAGTTAGAGAAAGCAGATGGGTAGTAATTTATGAGACCAGAAAAATAGTATGTAAGAAAAGGAAAATCTGCTTGCTGTAGCCCTCAAGTCAGCCTGATTATCAAAGTCTTGGGTCCTGTGTTCATAGGTTCATAGGTTCATACTAGGCTATCTGCCCTGGGACAATTATAAGCCTAGCCCAATTTTGTTTGGCTTACGCCACCCCTTGATTTGAGTATACTGTGCCCTTTTTAAGGTTTAGTTTGCTGTCCCTCTGTCTGATAGTGACACGGAAGTAATTCCCGGGACAAACCTATGATCCCCCATCCACTCATCAAGATTCTTCTTGAAGAGATTCAGTGAGGTGCTCTGCCTAACATGAATTGGAATTCTATTCCAGAGCGAAGGGAGCCTCTGGGTTATGAATCTGTCCCTCCAGCAAGTTCTATTTATTTCAGTGCTGAGGTTCAAGTCCCTCGAGCGTGTGGCTCTAAGGGATATAGATTTGCTGAGGTGGAGCATGTCCATTAATTCTGGATTGGACATAGCTTTATACGTCAGGCATAGATCGCCTCGAAGTAGGCGGTATGCAACTGAGTAGATCTGGGGATTTCTTAACCGAGCAGCATATGGCATCTGTTTGAGTCCCTTGATCCTCTTGGTGAGGTACTTTTGGGGTCTTTCTAATTGCTGCAGGTGTCGGGTAAGGTACATCCCAAAAGGGGCATTGTATTCTATGATGGGCCTGATGAGGGATGAATAAAGGGGCACGATTACCTCTCTTGATCTAGATGTGAATCCTTTCATGATGAGGTGGGCTATGTAAAAGGTCTTTCTAACCACTTTGGCAATGTGGTTGTCAAAGGAGAGATTGCTATCAACTTGGGTCCCCAAATCCCTAATTACTTTCTCTGTACTTAATGGGTTACCGCCTATGTGGTAATTTGTGGGCACGTTGTTTTTGCCAAAGGGTATGACTATACACTTTTTGGCATTTAGCTTTAGACCATGGCTCTGGCACCAGTTATCCTTCTCTGTGAGACCTTTTTGAAGGATGTTTGTGTCAGCTGGAGAGTTGATTATGGCACCTAGTTTGCAGTCATCTGCGAACTTGGTGATCCATAGTCCTCCCACGTTGGCCCGTACCTTGGAAAAGTATATATCGAACAAGAGCGGTCCCAGGACAGAACCTTGTGGGATGCCACTTGTGACTGGTTTCGAGTCTGACATGGCTCCAGCAACTCTCACTCTGTGGGTTCTGTCTTTGAGCCAGTTTGTGACCCATCTTGTGACATAGGGGTTTATATTTAAGCTGGATAGCTTATCTATGATGCCCGAGTGGGGTATTGTGTCAAATGCCTTTACTAGGTCCAGATAGTCTGTGTGGACTACCTTCCCTTCATCTATGGCTTTGGTGACTGTTTCAAAGAAGTCAACTAGGTTCAAAAGGCAGGATTTTGCTAGTACTGATCAAGGATACCTTCCCTATTAGGGATTTTGCTCTATCATGTAGTATGTTCCTCCTTCTGTTGTACAGTTTATTTATGGCTGGGGTCCACCAGACTGGATGCCTGCCTTTGGATGTTTGGGTTTTGGTTTTGTTTGGGATAGCATGATCCATGCATTCCTGGAGATGTCCGTAGAATGCGTTTATATAGGATTCTGCAGTTTGGGCCGTAGTTTCCACTGTCCCTGGGGCCTTGAAGGATTCCACTTCGGTTATGAGAAGTGAGAAGTTCGCTTTTGAGAAGTTTTTCACTGTGGTTTTCTGGGCTGGGGGTGGGGTCAGGATGTGGACATCCAGTGAAATTAATTTATGGTCTGATCTTACCAATGAGGGATATACTTCAGGTGTGGAGCATAGAGTCCCCATGTTGGTAATGATCAGGTCTAGTATGTTATCCTCTCTTGTGGGAGTGGTGACTAGTTGTTCCATAGCATTTGAGTTTATAATTTCCAGGAACCTTTGGGCTAAGGTGCTGGGGCTTGAGTAGTGCTCCCAGTCTATGTTTGGGTAGTTGAAGTCGCCCAATATAATGGTGTTCAGAGAGATCTTCATGTTCTCCATTGTTTTCAGGAAAGCCGAGTGGGATTCTTGACTTTGAGAGGGTGGTCTGTAGGATGCTATAAACTGAAAAGCAGTCTTGCCCACTGTTAGTTGCACATGGATGGTCTCCGATACTTCATGCAATGCCACTAACCTGGAGGTGTGGATATCCTTGATAAATATAGACACTCCCCCTCCTTTTGTGGTTCGGTCCAGGTTTTGGGGCCGAAAAGCATGATATGAGGTATAACCTGGTAGTGCTGGGGTGCTCTCTGGAGCCTTGAACCAGGTTTCTGTCACTGCACAGATATCGATGTTCTCCATATTGAGGAGAGCTTGGAGTGCGTGCATCTTGAGGTTAAGACTTCTGGCGTTTAGCAGCATTACCCTTAGTTTATTGTTTCTTGTGCTGTCTATGAAGGTGGGTTTGACTTTTGAGCCTTGTCTAAAAAAGGCACTATGGGGGTGGCAAGAGCCTTTGCCAATATCGGAAAGCCCAGTGGTAACAGGTGTCGGATGCTGTCTCATCTTCCATGACGTCAGGTAGTCAGGCATATAAAGCATGCAGCAGATGCCATTACATCAGTTTTTCTTGTCCCAGATGTCAGGTGCCCCCATAATGGGAAGCAATTATATACAAGGTTACACCTCCAACAAAAAAGCAAATACACCAAAAATCTTTTTAAGCATAGTGAACAAGAATAGAGGTATAGGCAATAGAAGTCAGGGAGCTGGAGGGAGGGTAACCAGGACTGCAACAGTAAATACAGTCGAACATCTACATTTATGGTAAGTGTACACAACTGTACTATGTTCTTCATGTTTCACTGTTGCAGTCTTCACATTTGGGTAGATTCCCAAAGCTAAGGATGGGAGGAGGTAATTAGATAGCATTAGGACCAGCTATAAGGCTGCAAGACTGCAGTGGCAAATCCAGCTCTGGATTTAGAAAAAATTGGCAAGTGATAATGCTTGGTGAAGGTATATACAGAACTCCAGGTAGCAGCTTCTAGGATGTCCCTGGTAGGAACACCTCTGAGAAAGGCTGTAGAGGTAGATGCAGCCCTGGTTGGATGTGGTCTTATCCCCTGTGGGGTAGGTTTTCCATGATTCTTATAGCAGAAATGAATGCAATGGCCTATCCACTTAGAAATTGTTTGCTTTGAAATGGCCTTCCCCTCTGCTCCTGCAGCAAATGCAACCAGCAGCTATTCAGATTTCCTGAGAGGCTTTGTCCTGTCCAAGTAAAATCTAAGTTGTCTGTGCACGCCCAAGGAGTGCAGTATTCGTTCCCCTTTGTTCTGTTGATTAAAAAAGAAGGTTGGAAAATGAATGGACTAATTAAGGGCCACACTGGATATCACCTTGGGCATGAAGGAGGGATTGGTCCTAAGGGACACCCTGTTAGCATGAAAGATGATGAAAGGCTCCACTGCCATGAGGGCCTGTAATTCGGACACCCTTCTTGCTGAAGTGATGGCTAGAAGGAAGGCTGTTTTCCAAGAAAGGAATTTCAACTCTGCATTTGCAGCTGGCTCAAAGGGAGGTAGAGTGAGCTTTTCCAATATAAAGTTAAGGTCCCAGGCTGGAGTAGGGGCTCTCCTGGGTGGTCTTAAGTTTTTGGCCCCTCTGAGGAATTGCTTCAGCAGTGGATGAGAGAAGACGGGTGGTTCTGTATTGTAATGAGCTGAGATGGCTGAGGCATGGATTTTGATGGAGGAAAAGGAAAGGCCCTTGTGAAGCATCTCAGTTAAGTATTGACGAATATGAAGTAAGTTGGGCACTGCTGTACCCATCCCCTGAGTTTGGTTCCAGGAACAGAATCGGTTTCATTTTTCATCATAGGATTTTCTAGTACTAGGCCTCCTTGCCTCCAGAATGACATCCATCACTTGCTTACTAAGGGATAGTAACTGAGAGATCAGGTAATTAGCCAGGCTGCCAGGTTCAGGGTTTGAAGTTGTGGGTGCAGAATCTGGCCCTCCTGCTGGGACAGCAGGGCAGGGGTCTGAGGCAGGTGCCATGGTGCCAGCAGTGACACACTGCACAAGAGGGAGTACCAGTGTTTGTGTGGCCAGTCTGGTGCAATCAGTACTGTCCTTGGTTTGTCCTGTTTGATCTTTAGTAGTACCTTGGAGAGGAGCGGCAGAGGGGGAAAGGCATAAACTGATAGGTTTTTCCAGGTGAAGGACAAGGCATCCACTTTCCAAGCTTGTTTGTGGGGAGTCCTTGTGCAGAATTTGTCCAATTGGTAGTACTGGGGGGAGGCAAAGAGGTCTATCTCTGGTGGGCTCCCCCATTTGTTTCTCAACATGTTGAATATCTTTGGTTCCAGTTTCCACTTGTGTGCATCCATGAGCTTTCTTCTTAGATCATTTCCCAGTGTATTTAGCATTCTTGGCAGGAATTGAACCTGTAGGTGCACTTGATAGCTCAAGGCTGTGTTCCACAGAGCCATGGCTATCTGCAGAGAGGGTATGAGTGGGTTCCCCCCTGCTTGTTTATGTAACACATAACAGTGGTGTTGTCCGTCTTAACCAATAATTGTCCTGGAAGAATGTGGTCCTTGAAGGCTGTCCGAGAATTCTGTACAGCTAACATTTCTTTTTGATTGCTATGCAAGTGCAATTGATTTGGGTTCCATTTACCTTGAATGCACTGCCCAGCCAAGTGATCCCCCCATGCATAGTCTGATGCGTTTGTTGTTAAGAGTTTGGGCAGCAGGGGGTAGTGTGAATGGCAGTCCCTTGTTTTGATGGCTTGCCTCTGCCCACCAAAGGAACTCTATCTGTAGACAAGGTATGATAGGAATGATTGATTCTAGATCCTGAGAATGTTGACACCATAGGCTTTTTAGATACCACTGTAGTTTCCTCATATGCAGTCTTGCATATGTAATTAGTAGAATACAAGAGGCCATGAACCCCAGGGCTTGCAGTATTTTCCTTGCAGATAGCTGGGTCTTTGTGGCCAGAAGTTTGAAGTAGACTGTTAACTGAATTTGCATTCCTCTCATCACCTAACTGAATGGCATATTTATGCTCATATATCCTTCAATTTAATTCTCAAGTGGTCCTTCCAACATAATAGGATTTGCATTGACTACAGAAACATAAGTAAACAACATTTTTAGACTTACAACTAAATTGTCCTGGAATTTTAACTTTTACACCCCCTGTTTCTATTTCATTTTCTTCCATAAAAATGTAAGTGCACATATTGCAATTATAAGATTTAATCATCCCTTCTCTCATTTTTCATCAGGTGATGAAAGGAATGCATTATGTAAACACTATAAAACAAATAAATGGAAGGTAGACTTTAAATTCATAGTACTTGATACGGTATCCATTGAAGCAAATATTATTAATATTGAAGAAGAACTAGGGTGGTTAGAATACTGCTGGCAAGTAAGGCTAAATGCCTGCTTTCCACCAGGACTAAACGATAGAGAAGAATTTGTCAGCTATTTGTAAAGGAAAGGGTTAAAGCACTAGGAACATGTGTTTTTAGTAAGGTCATGTGATCTTATGTCAGGTGATGGGTTTTAAGATATTTAAACATGAATTTTGCTGTTTACTTCAGTCTGAAGAAGCCTTTGTAATGGAGTTAGAAGACGAAAGCCCTTACTGAAGTTTTTATTTTGTTCTTGTTGCATTAAACCATTTGTTTATTCATCTAGGAGCCTGTGGATATATTTTTGCTGATATTTGACTGTTTGTTCTACTTGGCTGCTGTTTGTGAAGATTTATCTAGTCATTGCAGCTGGTTCCCTATGGATAGCTTTGGTAATGCTGGTTCTAACTTTACTGCAGTAACAACAGGATGTGTATTGAATGACACACTGATGGGCTTGTTTATAACCAGCAATGAAGGAACTTCCAATTAGTTAAGTACCAGCTTGTTGTCAAGTGATGAAGTGTTAAAGAACTGTTTGGCATTTCCTGATAATCCTTTTAACATCAAAAATATGAATGAACAAGAAGGATATAATGAACACTGTGCGAATCATAATGAGATGTTTTCAAAGCTAGAGAAAAACATAATACAGTTAAAGGGCCTGCAGCGGGACAATATTTACTTTGAAAACAATTTAAAAGTTCAGAGAATCCCGAAGGGACTCAGAATTTTAAAATGGCCAGCAGGTGAAATTTAACCAAAAGAGTTGGTAGATAAATGGTTACAAATAAACCAGACAGCGGGTATTCAATGTATGGAATTGCTACACAGTTATAATACCACTAAGATGAAAGAACTGACTGAAAATAATGTTCGGGCAATTTTCAACATGTTAAAAGAAAATAGTTCTGATGTGAACTTTAACAACAAAATGCACTTTATCCACGAAAATCTGGATAAATTGAACAAAACACTTAGTAGCAGAAAAATAAAAAAAATATGAGAGGGATCATGTTGAATATGCAGGGGGAGTGGCCTCTGCATATGGTTTACAGCTACAAGGAAATGTGCGGCCAGAGGAAATGACGCAAGACACCAGTGTTGAGGCTGAAGAGTCAAGCATGGTGAGGCACTCTGAATGACTGCAAACTAACAAATCTAGTAAACCAGGAGAAAACAAAAATAATGCTGGAATTACAAATATGAGTGGGTCACAAACACAGTCGAGTTCACAAGGAGGAAATACAGTAATTATTAATGAAAATGGAGGACAGGAGAAAGCGGTGACGAGCATATCTAAACAACTGACTTATTCTAACAAAAATCAAGTTGTGGAAGTTTACCAAAGGGTGAATGATGAAAATAGATCATGGGCCCAAGTGACTGCAAGTAATGTAAATGTAAATACAAATGCCAATAATTATAAGAAGCCAACAAAAAACAACTTTGTGAAGAAAGGGCCGAAATGGAAGAATTGGAACCAAATGAATGCATATCAGAGAACATAGGTACTGAAAACTTTATTATTATTAATTTGTCTAGCTATTAATTAAATAATGAAGAATGTAAGGTGCTGAGCAGAGGCTGGAATTTTGCACCAGCCCAAAGAGCTGACAAATTACGAACTATCAATGATCTCAGAAAGTATGTGAGACTTTTAAATTTTGATATATTGTTTAATAGAAATGACAATTATGAAAGTAATGCTGTCTGTTATAGACCTAATAGTTTTAATTCACCCTTGCATAAGGATTTAAAAATGTTCTTAAATATTTGTGAAATGCAAATTATTGAAATTTTAGATACAAAAGCTGAATTAAAATTTTATAATTTAACTAGACATGAAAAAGTAGTGTTTGATAATATGATGAACAACAATGACATTTTATTTTTTAAAGCTGACAAAGGAGGATCACTTGTTGTATTAGATAGAAATGTACATGAAGCTAAGATGAAAAATTAGCTGTTAACAGATGATAAGTATTACAAAAATATAACTATGCAAGATGTGAAAAGAGGGTATAGGTTTATTGACTCATGTATAGAAGAATGGTATAATGCTGGTAGAATAGATGAAAAAATAAGGAAGAGTCTATCAAATACCAACCCTAAAATAAGTAAAATGTATGGAATACCCAAAGTTCATAAGGACCTGGAAGAACCCCCACTTAGGCCAATAGTGACTAGTAAGAACAGTAAAACAGAAGGTATGTCTGTATTTGTAGATAAGTTCTTACAAAAAATGATCCCACATACCTCTACGTATATTAGAAACAGTTTCAATTTGCTAGAAAAAATTGAGAAAATAGCAGTAAATGACAATGATTTGCTTGTAACACTTGATATTAAATCCTTGTACACTATGATACCGAATTATGAAGGAATGGAAACTGTAAGGATGGAATTATTGCATTCGCAAATGTATTCTACAAACATGGTTGGATTATTAATGGAAATGATAGATATTGTATTAAACTATAACTACATCTCATTTTATGATGAGATTTATGTACAAGTTAATGGTGCAGCTATGGGGGCAGCTTTGGCCCCCAGTTATGCAAATTTATTTATGCATGGATGGGAAACCATTCATGTGTTACAAAGCAAATATAAAAACAGCATAAAAATGTTTTTTAGATTTATTGATGATGTACTATTAATATGGAGAGGTATGTATGAGGAAAGTACAGTTGTGTACACTTACCATAAATGTAGATGTTCGACTGTATTCACTGTTGCAGTCATCACATTTGGGTTATTCTGCCTGTAGGTAGCCCTCAGCCGGCCTGAATACCAGTCTTGGATTCCTGCATCGGATGCTGTCTCTTCTTCCATGATGTCAGGTCTTCAGGGGTATAAAACATGCAGCCGATGCCATTACATCAGTTTTTCTTGCCCCAGATGTTAGGTGCCCCCACAAAGGAAAGCAGTTATATGTTATGTTACACCTCCATCAAAATGCAAATACACCAGAAAGCTTAAAACAAACATCAAAGGTAGAGCCAAGAGACGTCAGGGGGCTGGAAGGAGGGTAACCAGGACTGCAACAGTGAATACACTGGAACATCTACATTTATGATAAGTGTACACAACTGTACTATGTTCTTCGTGTTTCACTGTTGCAGTCATTACATTTGGGTTGATTCCCAAAGCTAAGGAAGGGAGGAGGAAGTTAGAGAGCATTAGGGCCAGATATTAAGCCCTGCAAGACTGCAGTGGCAAAACCAGCCATGGATTTAGAAAAACATAGGCATGTGGTAATACTTGGTGAAAGTATGTACAGAGTTCCAGGTAGCAGCTTCTAGGATGTCCCTGGTAGGGACCCGTCTGAGAAAGGCTGTAGAGGTAGATGCAGCCCTGGTGGAATGTGATCTTATCCCCTGTGGGGTAGGTTTTCCATGGTGCTTATAGCAGAAATGAATGCAATGGGCTATCCATTTAGAAATGATTTGCTTTGAAATGGCCTTCCCCTTTGCTCCTACCGGAAAGCCAACTAGCAGCTGTTTAGATTTTCTGAGAGGCTTAGTCCTGCCCAAATAAAATCAAAGTTGCCTGTGCATGTCCAAAGAGTGCAGAATTCGTTCTCCTTTGTTTTGTGGATTCGGGAAAAAGGTAGGCAAATGAATGGACTGATTTAGGGCCACACTAGACACCACCTTGGGCAAAAAGGAAGGATTGGTCCCGAGGGAAACCCTGTCTGCATGGAAGATAATGAAGGGCTCCACTGCCATGAGGGCCTGTAATTCAGACACGCTTCTTGCTGAAGTGATGGCTAGAAGGAAGGCTGTGTTCCAAGAAAGGAATTTCAACTCTGCAGTTGCGGCAGGTTCAAATGAAGGGAGAGTGAGCTTTTCCAATACAAAGTTAAGGTCCCAGGCTGGAGTAGGGGCTCACCTGGAGGGGTCTTAAATTTTTATCCCCTCTGAAGAATTGCTTTAACAGGGGGTGAGAGAAGAGTGGTGGTTCAGTATTACAATGTGCTGAAATTGCAGAGGCATGTATTTTAACTGACGAGAAGGATAGGCCCTTGTGGAGCATTTCTATTAAGTACTAAAGAATATGAGGTAAACTGGGCACTGTAGCACCCATACCCTGGGTCTGGCTCCAGGAACAGTATCTTTTCCACTTTTCAGCATAGGATTTTCTAGTACTAGGTCTCCTTGCTTCCAGGATGACCTCTAGCACCTGCTTACTGAGGGATGCTATTGAAGAGCTCAAGGAATTAGCCAGGCTGCAAGGTTCAGGGTTTGAAGCTGAGTGTGCAGAATCTGGTGTCTAAGGTAGGTGCCATGGATCCAGCAGTATCATGCTGCGCAAGAGAGAGTACCAGTGCTGGTGAGGCTGGTCAGGTGCAATAAGTATTCTCCTTGATTTGTCCTGTTTGATCTTTAGCAGAACCTTTGAGAGGAGAGGCAGAGGGGGAAAGGCATAAACAGAGAGACTTTCCCAGGTAAAGGACAGGGCATCCACTTTCCAAGCTTGACTGTGGGGAGTCCTTGTGCAGAATTTTGCCAATTGGTAGTTCTGGAGGGAAGCAAACAGGTCTATCTCTGGAGTCCTCCATTTGTTCCACAAGAGGTTGAATATTTTTGGTTCCAGTTTCCATTCATGTGGGTTCATGAGATTTCTGCTTAGGGTGTCTGCCAGTGAATTTAGCTTGCCTGGCAGGAATTGAGCTTGTAGGTGCACTTGGTAGCTCAAGGCTTTGTTCCACAGAGCCATGGCTAGTCTGCAGAGAGGGTACGAGTGGGTTCCCCCTGCTTGTTTATGTACCACATAACTGTGGTGTTGTCTGTCTTTACCAATCATTGTCCTGGAAGGATGTGGTCCTTGAAGGCTGTCAGGGAATTCTGTACAGCTAACATTTCTTTTTGGTTGATATGCAGGTGCATCTGACTCGAGTTCCATTTGCCCTGAATGCACTGCTTTGCCAAGTGAGCCCCCCCATGCATAGTCTGATGCATCTGTTGTTAGGGTTTGGGCGGCAGAGGGTAGATCGAAAGGGAGCCCCTTGTTGAGGTGGCAGGTCTCTGCCCACCAAAGGAACTCTGTCTTTATACAAGGAATGATAGGAATCCTTGATTCCAGGTCCTGAGAATGTTGACACCATAGGTTGTTTAGCTACCATTGTAGTTTCCTCATATGCAGTCTTGCATATGGAATTAGTAGAATGCAAGAGGCCATGAATCCCAGGGCTTGCAAAATTTTCCTTGCAGATTGCTGGGTCTGTGTGGCCAATAGTTTGAAGTAGGTTGTCAAATAAACTTGTTTCTCTTTCGTGAGGTAGGCCATCTGGGAAGTTGTTCAAGCTTGCTCCCAGGAATACAATCTGTTGGCAGGGTACTAGCTGAGATTTCTTTTCATTTATGGTGTACCCCAGCAAGGTCAGAAGTTTCTTTATGAATGCCAGATGTTTTAATAGCATGTCCTGGCTTTCTGCCTGAATCAGACAATCGTTCAGGTAAGGGTATATTTGAATATTTCTCTGTCTGCAAAATGCAATGGCTGGAGCTAGGCACTTTGTGAATACCCTGGGCACAGTTGATAAGCCAAAGGGAAGTGCAGAGAACTGATACTGCATGGAGCCTGCTCTGAAGTGTAGGTATTTCCTGTAAGATTCCCTTACTGGAATGTGGAGGTAAGCTTCCTTAAGTCTAAGGTTGCCAACCAGGCATCTTTGCCTAGCATAGTAAGCAGCTGTTGAAGTGTTAGCATTTTGAATTTTGGGATTACCAAAAAGGTGTTTAGAATAGAGAGGTCCAGGATAGGATGCAAAGAGCTGTCTTTTCTGGGTACCATGAAAAGTCTTGAATAAAAACCTTGTTCCCTTTCTTCTGCTGGGACAGGGTGAATAGCTCTGATACTTAGAAGAGAGAGAATCTTCTGTTGAGCCTCTGCCCACTGATTTGAGGGTAGGTCTGGCCAACCATTTGGGGTTGGTAGTGTGTGGAAGTGGAATCTGTATCCTTGGGAAACTGTTCAAAACCCATTTGTCCTGGGTAATGAGTTCCCAGTTTTTTGCATGCAGGACGAGCTTTCCTCCTAAGGGGGCAGGCAGTTGAGCAGGGCTTGGAAGAGTTAAGGTTAAGTCATTGTACCATTTTTCCATGGGAGGGGGTGTCTTACTACTTCCTACTTTGAAAGTGGGAGCCCCCCACCGCTTAGGCCTGTATGCAGCCTGAGACTGTAACCGAGGTGGGCTGCTGTTCCTGGGTTTGGACTGAGAATGCCTGGAAGAGACTGGAAAGGACCAATTCTTTGAAGGCCAATGCCTACTAAATCTGGGAGGCTCTACTTGCAGGAAATCTTTAACAGTTTGCATAGATTTAGCTTTTTCCTCCATCTTTTTAAGGACTTCTGCTTTGTTGCCAAACAGGTGGTCTTGGTTTAAGGGAGCATCCAGTAATTTAGCTTTAACATGATCTGGCAAGTTTTGTTCCTTAAGCAAAGCATGCCTTCTAAGTACAGACCAAGTAACAGCAGCCCTGCAAGATGCTTCTAAAAAGTGAAAACCACTTTGCAAAGTATGTTTACCAACTTGTTCAGCAGAATGCATTAAATCCTGTTATTCTTTATGTTCAGCACAGTCAGGAATCAACATCATTTTCTGTTTAAGTAGTCCCATAATATGCTGCTGATACTTTAACATATGAAACTGGCAATTTAAGGCCCTAATGGCCAAAGTAGCAGAAGTATATACCTTCTTACCCCATCTGTCCAAGGCCCTAGAATCTCTATCAGAAGGGGTAGGATTTTGGCAGCAGTACCCTTAATGCCCTTTGGTCCTTGGGAAATGGTCTTTGGATCCACAGTAGAATTCTTGAAGAGGAACTTGTGAGAGTCAGGTACTCTGTAATACCGGTCAGGTTTTCTGGAAGCTGAAGGTAAAGTGTCTGGGGCCAGGCTAGATTCCAAGAAGGCATCATCTACAATGTCCAGGACAGGAGGGATAGCTAAAAGCCTGTGTTGAGGGAGGATTAAGAATTCCCTAAACCTCTTTTTGGAGTCAGACAAATCCTGACTTTCCCAGCGGAAATGCTCCCTAAGAGTGTGCAAGGTTTCACCAAAAGAAAAATCTTCTGGAGGGGAAGCAGAGGGAATGGAATCCTCTGCATCAGAATCCTCACAGGTAGATAAGGGCAAATCCTGGTAATCAGAAGAAACAGAAATTTAGAATCCTGATCAGAAGAATCAGAAGGAAAATCAGTTCTAGGTCTCTTAGAGGGAGAAGGCTAACTTTCCCTAATTAAAATTCCAAACACACAAAGACACGGAAAACAGCGAAGACTGCAAAAAATAATCTTTTACTGTTTCTGGTACCTCGGCTTTTGCCTTCTCACGGAATATTTTACTCACAGAAGCAGCTATAGTTATACATCAACTTAATGATAACTAATTAATCAATTATACAATTAAGTATTTAAACACTTACATATTCAAACGTTTAACATTTCAATATATTTACATTTGAAATTTTTTAACATTTTTACATTTCCCATACTACATAATTCATTGTTAGCTCCACTGACCCAGAACATATTATCAAAATATATGTCAAAATGACAATATTTTATAAAAACACATTTATTATTAATATTATGAAAATACGCCTAAAATGCTCTTTTAATTATATTTCAAGATTCATGCCATTAGAATAAAGAGTGTTATAATTAATGATAAACTTGGATTCCATTCTCAATAATCTTTGTTGAAAATTAATACTGCAAGCCCCCACCCCATAAGGTCTAGCAATTTCAGTAAAGGAGAAACCATTAACCAAACCTTCGTGCTTGAAATGAAAATGTTGGGCTGTAGGGCTTTCCATCCTACCATTTCTTATATCACCAAGGTGTTCAATAATTCTTAATTTCACCTTGCGTTTGGTCTGTCCAACATGCCATTTCAGTGATGGACAGTCACAGCTGATCACGTAAATAACTCCAAAGGAGTTACAATCAAAACGATCAATAGCCCTACAACTCTTGCCATTGATCATCTTTCCATTCAAATTTCTGTTTTTTTTTCACAAACTTTACATCTCCTACAGGCATAAGCACCTGCATCTACTATCTCCTTCCTTTTACTTCTAGTTCTCAACATCTCCTTCAAATTTGGAAATCTTCCATGAGAAAAAAACTACCTTCTTGGGAAATATGTCACATAAGTTTTCATCCCTACTTATAATAGGCCATAGAGTATTTACCTAATTTTTTTAAATTGTTGAAAAACCTGAATATTTGCTAACAAATAATATGACATCATCCTGTTTATCTACATGATCAGCTGAATAAGTATCTCTCTCCGCGTCTGTGTTATTCCAATTCAAATGTGACCGTGATTTTTTATGAGCTCCAAGTCAATGTTCTTTTTCTACTTTATTTCTTGCTTATCCAGTTAATTCATGAGAATATCCCTGCGCATGTAACCTTTTCTTAACAAGTTCAAATATGAGAATATCCCCGCACATGTAACCTTTTTTTAACAAGTTCAAATATGAGAATATCCCCACGCATGTAACCTTTTCTTAACAAGTTCAAATCTGAGAATATCCCCACGCATGTAACCTTTTCTTAACAAGTTCACATATGAGAATATCCCCACGCATGTAACCTTTTCTTAACAAGTTCACATATGAGAATATCTCCGCACATGTAACCTTTTCTTAACAAGATCAAATATGAGAATATCCCCGCGCATGTAACCTCTCTTTAACAAGTTCAAATATGAGAATATCCCCACGCATGTAACCTTTTCTTAACAAGTTCATATATAAGAATATCCCCGCGCATGTAACCTTTTCTTAACAAGTTCAAATATGAGAATATCCCTGCGCATGTAACCTTTTCTTAACAAGTTCACATATGAGAATATCCCCGCGCATGTAACCTTTTCTTAACAAGATCAAATATGAGAATAACCCTGTGCATGTAACCTCTCTTTAACAAGTTCAAATATGAGAATATCCTCGCGCATGTAACCTTTTCTTAACAAGTTCAAATATGAGAATATCCCAATGCATGTAACCTTTTCTTAACAAGTTCAAATATGATAATATCCTCGCGCATGTAACCTCTTTTTTCTCTAATTAATTCATGAGAATATCCCCGCGCATGTAACCTCTCTTTTCTCTAATTAATTCATGAGAATATCCCCACGCATGTAACCTTTTTTTAACAAGTTCACATTCTACTTTTAACTTTGCCTTTTCTGAAGTATTTGCAATATGCTTAAACTCCCCTAATGGTAAAGACTTGATTGGATGAGAACTATGCATGCTAGAAGCATGTAAAAAACTGTTTACAGCAGTGGCTTTATGAAAAGGCTTGTATTGCACCCTTCCATCCATACCTCCGTACAGTTCCACATCTAAAAACCGCACTGTTCTCCTATCAATATTGAAGGTAAAGTCCAACCCACATGGATTACCCCTCAAAATAGTGATGAACGCCTAAAATTCCTTAGGGTCACTACTACACAAAAATAATAAATCATCAATGTACCTTTTACATTTCACTACCTTCCTACTAAAAAACTCAGTTGGATACAAAAACATATTCTCAAAATAAGCCATAAAAAGAATAGTGTATGATGGAGCAAATGCCGCACCCATAGCCGTACCTTCATTTTGAAGAAAACCTTTTCCATTAAACTCAAAATAATTATGAGTTAAACAAAATTCCAACAAATTGATTATGTACGTCATGCGTAATTAAAGTAATAAGGTCTTCAGCCATTCTAAGCATTTGATGCGTAATTAAAGTAATAAGGTCTTCAGCCATTCTAAGCATTTGATGCGTAATTAAAGTAATAAGGTCTTCAGCCATTCTAAGCATTTGGTTTTTAGGCATATGGGCCTGACCATGCGGTTTGGACATCAGTTTTCTAGGCATGAGTTGAGTTTTAGGCCTGGATGAAGATGATGACGTTGCTTTAAAATGCAAATCTGAAGGCCTGAATACACCCTCAGAAGCCAGTGCCAGCACAGCGGCTCTGGACCCATCCAAGGTAGAGACATCTGCAGGTTCTATAGTCGAAGAAGCATCTCGCGGCATACCGGACTCCAAATGGGTCTCAGTAGAGGCCTGCAAATCTGAAGTAGCGGGTATCAGGGGTGTGAAAGTGCCTCACTGAGTACCGGCGAACTGGTGATTAGCTTAATGGAGGCATTGTTAACAGTTTTGGACCTATGCAGTCTGTCTCTGTCTTTATCCTTATGTTTTTTCGGAATATTGGTAGTTGGATGGCTTACCGAAGCCATTTCTGGATAGTTAAACTGAGTACCAAAATAATTTGCTGCAAAAATAGCCTGAAGATGAATAGTTCAGGGGTTGAATAAGGCACAAAACTGACAGCGAGGGATGTCGTGGTCTGGGCCTAAACAAGGAATGCAGTATGAATGAAAATCTTTATGAGGTATTTGCTTTCCACAGGTAAGACAATTGTTAACTTTTACTGACATCGGTTAAGAACAAGAAAAAGGATCCTCAATGGGGTACTTAGCTTTTTTCGAAGACTTCAGTTCTGAAACTCGAAAGCAAAAATTTCAGGAGTCGGCTGACCGGCACTTGCGAACAGCTTCTACTTCGTGCACCGTGCGGCAAGAAAGACTGATGTAATAGCATCAGCTGCATGTTTTATACCCCTGACAAATTGACGTCATGGAAGAAGAGACAGCAGGACTCTAGTATTCAGGCCGGCTGAGGGCTACCCACAGGCAGATAACCCAAATGTAATGACTACAACAGTGAAACACGAAGAACATCTATAAGAATTCTTGGTATATATAAACAATGTGTGCACATACTTAAACTTTACTCATCATATTAGTGATAAAGAAATCACTTTTTTGGATTTGTTTTTGTATAAAAAGAATAACAAATTAGTATCTAGAATTTATAAAAAGGAGGTGCAGAACAATATGTATCTGCACTTCTCTAGTATGCATCCTAAAAACACTAAGCTAAATATAATAAAGGGGCAACTGTGTAGAATAAGTGGGCTTACAAACAGTGAAGATGAGTTTTTAGAAGAAGCTAGTTCCTTTTGTAATAGCATTAGAAAACGAGGATATCCAGAATATGAAGTAAATTATTAGAAGAAAGAATAGAGATGAGGGGAAAATATCGGATAGAAAAGAAAAAATCCCTTGTAAAACAAAAACTTCTATGGCCATTCAAAACAGCATAGATTCATTAGCCATAAAAATGTGATAAGAAAAAAACTGGGGACTACTAAGAATAAATAATGATGTGTTTAGAAAAGTAGGTGATAATCCCCGGTTTGTACAAAGAAAAGGAAAAAAACTTAAAAAATTATTTTCAGGGAAAACTGAACAAGCCAAATGAAAGAAGTAACAGAAAATGTGGGATGATTAAATGTTATAATTGCAATATGTGTACTTACATTTTTACGTAAGGAAATGAAATAGAACTAGGGGATATACAAGTTAAAATTCCAGGACAGTTTAGTTGTAAGTCTAAAAATGTTGTTTACTTATGTTTCTGTAGTCAATGCAAATCCTATTATGTTGAAAGGACCACTTGAGAATTAAATAGAAGGATATATGAGCATAAATATGCCATTCAGTCCGGTGATGAGAGGAATGCATTATGTAAACACTATAAAACAAACAAATGTAAGGTAGAGTTTAAATTTATAGTACTTGATACGGTATCCATTGAAGCAAATATTATTAATATTAAAGAAGAACTAGGGTGGTTAGAATACTGCTGGCAAGTAAGGCTAAATGCCTGCTTTCCACCAGGACTAAACAATAGAGAAGAATTTGTCAGCTCTTTGAAAAGGAAAGGGTTAAAGCACTAGGAACATGTGTTTTTAGTACGGTCATGTGATGTTATGTCAGGTGATGGTTTTACGATATTTAAACATGAATTTTGCTGTTTACTTCAGTCTGAAGAAGTCTTTGTAAAGGAGTTAGAAGACAAAAGTGCTTACTGAAGTTTTTATTTTGTTCTTGTTGCATTAAACCATTTGTTTATTCATCTGGGAGCCTGTGGATATATTTTTGTTGATTTTGACTGTGCTACTTGGCTGCTGTTTGTGAAAATCCATTAAAACTACTTACATAAAAAAATAAAACTTGTAAGTAAACTAAAACCCTGCTGCCTTGCTACTGATCATCTACCCAACGAATTTCTAAAAGCAGCTGCTCCATGCATTGCCTACCTCATATTTATTCTAATCAATCACTATATCTCAGAACAGTATGTGCCTCACCTCTGGAAAATGTCTCACATCATACCCTTCCACAAGGGCAGCCCCTTTAGAGATATTTCTAACTACTGATCCATTGCCTTCTTTTCTCCCATAACCAAAATCTTAGAAAAATGTATACAGTAACAGCTTATGAATCACCTTGCAACTAACAACCAACTATCCAGCTCTCAGCACAGCTTCAGACCTAAACATAGTACAAACACACCACTAACAACCTACTATCCACCTCTCAGCACGGCTTCGGACCTAAACATACTACAAACACAGCACTAACAACCAACTATCCAGCTCTCAGCATGGCTTCAGACCTAAACATACTACAAACACACCACTAACAACCTACTATCCACCTCTCAGCACGGCTTCGGACCTAAACATAGTACAAACACAGCACTAACAACCAACTATCCAGCTCTCAGCATGGCTTCAGACCTAAACATACTACAAACACGCCACTAACAACTTACTCTCCACCTCTCAGCATGGCTTCAGACCTAAACATACTACAAACACAGCACTAACAACCTACTATCCACCTCTCAGCATGGCTTCAGACCTAAACATACTACAAATGCACCACTAATAACCTACTATCCAGCTCTCAGCATGGCTTCAGACCTAAACATACTACAAACACACCACTAACAACTTACTCTCCACCTCTCAGCACGGCTTCAGACCTAAACATACTACAAACACAGCACTAACAACCTACTATCCACCTCTCAGCATGGCTTCAGACCTAAACATACTACAAACGCACCACTAATAACCTACTATCCAGCTCTCAGCATGGCTTCAGATCTAAACATACTACAAACACAACACAAATAACCTACTATCCACCTCTCAGCACAGCTTCAGAACTAAACATAGTACAAACACAACACAAGTAACCTACTATACACCTCTCAGCACAGCTTCAGACCTAAACACAGTACAAACACAACACAAGTAACCTACTATCCACCTCTCAGCACAGCTTCAGACCTAAACATAGTACGACTACAAAACAAATAACCTACTATCCACCTCTCAGCATGGCTTCAGACCTAAACATACTACAAACACACCACTAACAACTTACTCTCCACCTCTCAGCACGGCTTCAGACCTAAACATACTACAAACACAGCACTAACAACCTACTATCCACCTCTCAGCATGGCTTCAGACCTAAACATACTACAAACGCACCACTAACAACCTACTATCCAGCTCTCAGCATGGCTTCAGATCTAAACATACTACAAACACAACACAAATAACCTACTATCCACCTCTCAGCACAGCTTCAGAACTAAACATAGTACAAACACAATACAAGTAACCTACTATCCACCTCTCAGCACAGCTTCAGACCTAAACATAGTACGACTGCAAAACAAATAACCTACTATCCACCTCTCAGCATGGCTTCAGACCTAAACATACTACAAACGCACCACTAACAACCAACTATCCAGCTCTCAGCTCAGCTTCAGACCTAAACATAGTACAAACACACAGGAACAGTAAACTCCAAGCCACTGAGCACAGCCGAGAATGTTGAATTAAATTCTTTTAATTTTAGCCAACAAAACCAAAGCCAAGAGAGCAAATAAAAACAAGCGCTTTCGCTCGGATATTCCGAGCTTTATCAAGTTACAAATCTCATAAGAAAGCAACCATATAAATAGTGTGTGCAGTCATTAAATTAATCAATCAATCATTAATTAATCAATTAAATCTTAAAAATATACACTCTTGTAAGGGCATCTAGAATGTGTAGCACTGAATTTGATTTTGTACAAGAGATTAATACACTAAAAGGAATGTTCTTGGAACGTGGTTACCCTCTTGATTTATGCAATGTACTGGTCACGGAAGTACAAAAACAAAGAGAAACATTGTATTTTCCATTGCTTGGCAAGGGCTGTTTGGATAATTTCTCATTATCAAATCTAAATAATGGTGTTAAAGGCCCGAATTTTATTTATACATTTTGTGACAACTCTTGTGAAATTAAAAAGACCATCATTAAATATTGGCCGATTCTCACCTCATATGATGATTTTAAAGAAATTCTCCCGATTAAACCCAAATTCATCAAGAAAAGGGGTACCAATTTCAAAGAGCTGCTTGAAAGGAAGTTAAAAGCTAGCACAAACGGGTCTAGCAAATAGATAGGCACCTACAAATGTGGGGCTTGCAATCAATGCCATGCCATGATGGATGATGTAGGCATATACATTCCATCTAGAAAGATGAAAATTAGATCCCAAGCCCATTTTTCATGTAGTTCAAAAGGAGTGGTTTACTTAGCTTTCTGCATGTTTTGTGCAAGTTTCTATATAGGCAAAACGGAAAGAGAGATGAGAAAAAGGCTCTACGAGCATTTTTATGATATATCAAAAAAGAAAGAATCGAATGCCCTATTTAAACACTCACTCACTTGTCCTAATTGGAATTTTAAATTTATTATTTTGGAGCAGGTTGTTTCTGATGGCAGAGGAGGGGACTAGGAATCCACCCTTGAATACAGAGAACTGGTTTGGCAGCTCAGGCTAGATGCCGGGAAACCGCCTGGGCTAAATGATACCATCAGCATTAAACCAGTTCTGAAATTAAGAAGAGCAAGATTATAAAAACCTTTGAAGGCTGTATTCTAAGTATTTATTTTAATACCACAACACTCGCTCATAATTTGTATCCTGCCCAAGTGGGTGGAATGAGATGTATTTTAGAATAAGTTTCTTTTTAAAAAGTTTTTTAAAAAACATTTTTATTTATTCACTTGCACTTTTATTTAACATTTTTACATCACACTAGTTACTACATTATTTTTATAAATTGTTCAAATTCATTGATATGTTGTCATTTAATTGAGGAATGTTGGTATTTTTGGTAAACATGTATTTATAATGTTTTTATGAAGAAAGGTTGACATATTTACCCTAACACTCTCTACTTGAATTACAAGAGTGTATATTTTTAAGATTTAATTGATTAATTAATGATTGATTGATTAATTTAATGATTGCACACACTATTTATATGGTTGCTTTCTTATGAGATTTGTAACTTGATAAAGCTCGGAATATCCGAGCGAAAGCGCTTGTTTTTATTTGCTCTCTTGGCTTTGGTTTTGTTGGCTAAAATTAAAAGAATTTAATTCAACATTCTCGGCTGTGCTCAGTGGCTTGGAATTTACTGTTCCTGGTTCCGTTCCTTTTGAACATTGTATAGAACAAACACACCACTAACAACCTACTATCCACCTCTCAGCACGGCTTCAGACCTAAACATACTAAAAACGCACCACTAACAACCTACTATCCACCTCTCAACACAGCTTCAGACCTAAACAAACTACAAACGCACCACTAACAACCTACTATCCAGCTCTCAGCACAGCTTCAGACCTAAACATAGTACAAACACACCACTAACAACCTGCTCTCCACTTCTCAACACAGCTTCAGAACTAAACATACTACAAACACAACACAAATAACCTACTATCCAGCTCTCAGTACAGTTTCAGACCTAAACATACTACAAACACAGCTCTAACAACCTACTATCCAGCTCTCAGCATGGCTTCAGACCTAAACATAGTACAAACACAGCACTAACAACCTACTATCCACCTCTCAGCACAGCTTCAGAACTAAACATAGTACAAACACAACACAAGTAACCTACTATCCACCTCTCAGCACAGTTTCAGAACTAAACATAGTACAAACACAACACAAGTAGCCTACTATCCACCTCTCAGCACAGCTTCAGACCAAAACATAGTACGAATACAAAACAAATAACCTACTATCCACCTCTCAGCATGGCTTCAGACCTAAACGTAGTACAAACACACCACTAACAACCAACTATCCAGCTCTCAGCATGGCTTCAGACCTAAACATAGTACAAACACACCATTAACAACCTACTAACCAGCTCTCAGCATGGCTTCAGACCTACACGTAGTACAAACACAACACAAGTAACCTACTATCCACCTCTCAGCACAACTTCAGAACTAAACATAGTACAAACACACCACTAACAACCTACTATCCACCTCTCAGCAGGCTTCAGATCTAAACATAGTACAAACACAGCACTAATAACCTTTACTGATATTATTCATCACCTCAAAAAGGAAGGACAGCTAGTCTCAGCAATTGTCCTGGATATGTCAAAAGCCTTTGACACTGTATCCCACCAACTGCTACTTAACAAACTTGCAACATATAATCTAAATTCATCATCCCTAATGTGGTTCCAAAGCTATCTGTCTAACCTACAACAGGTTACAAAATGGGAGAACAAACTCTCCACGTTACTGCTATATCCACTGGGGTACCCCAAGGATCCATACTTGGCCCCCTCCTCTTTGTCATATCTACCAACATTCTAAATTCTGCCACCCAACTTAACAGTATCATCCAATATGCAAGTGATTCCACTCTTACTTGCTCATCCTTTTCCTCTCCAAGAACTTCAACACAAAATGCAAAACTCTTTCCTGGACATTGAAAATTACCTCTCCAACCAGTAACTCATCTTAAACCCAAACAGGACTAAGTTAATGATTTTCACAAACAAATTATCCATGCTCACCTCACTATCTCTCCCTATTCACTCATCTAATGGTGCAAAAACTGAACCTACTAATCAGACCAAGCTCTTAGGTGTTAATATAGATGATAGACTAAAATTTGATAAACACATCTCCCTAACAAACAAAAAAGTCCACTCTAAACTTGGAGCTCTTTATAGGGCCAAACCATACCTTACACACCAAGCCAAACTAGCCACAGCTAGATGTCAATTGCTATTTCCCCTACTCAGCTGCTCACATATCTTATAGTTTCAAAGGTAGGTACTAGGCTATCGGCCCAAGGGCCTAAGTATGCCTACCCAGCAAGGTTCCCTGGCTTACACCACCCAAGAAAGTTATTTTCCTGTGCCCCTGTCAAGCAAAGCCACAGAAGTGATCCCCAGGGTGTATTTCCTATTTCCCTTCCACTCATCAAGATTTTTCTTGAAGAGTGCTAATGAGGAACTTTGCTTGACATAGATGGGTAGCTTGTTCCAGAGTATGGGAAGTCTGTTTGACAGGAATCTATCCCTCCAGCATGTCCTGTTTATTGTGGTGACAAGGTTTAGGTCCCTAGAGCGTGTAGCTCGGAGGGATTGGGATTTCTTTAGGTGTAGCATGTCCAACAGCTCTGGGTTTGACACAGCTTTATATATTAGTCAGAGATCACCTCAGAGTAGACGATATGCTATGGAGTAAAGCTGGAGTTTTTTTGAGACGGTCAGTGTAGGGCAGCTGTTTGAGGCCAGTAATCCTCTTTGTGAGGTACATCTGGGGCCTTTCCAGCTGCTGCAGATGTCTTGTGAGGTTCATTCCAAAAGGGGCACTGTACTCTATAATTGATCTAATAAATGTCAAGTAGAGGGGAACAATGACCTCTTTTTTCCTGGATGAGGACCCTTTTGTGATGAGATGTGCCACGCAGAAGGATTTCCTGACTACTGTGGTGATGTGATTATCAAAGGAGCGACTACTGTCCACCTGGGTCCCAAGGTCTCTTATTACACATTCAGCATTAAGTAGACTGCCACCTATGTGGTAGTTCATGGGTACAGAGTTTTTACCAAATGGGATGACAATGCACTTTCTGGCATTGAGCTTGAGGCCATGGCTTTGACACCTGGCATCTGTCTCAATCAGGCCCTTTTGTAGAATGTCCACATCTTTGGTGACTCTACTATGGCTCCTAGTTTGCAGTCATCTGCGAACTTCATTAGCCAAAGGCTTTCTGTATTAGTCTGTACGTCAGATAAGTAGATACCAAACAGAAGAGTTCCCAGGACTGAACCCTGTGGTACTCCACTTGTCACTGGTTTGAAGTCAGATTTGGAGTCTGCAACTTTTACAGTGTGGGTTCTGTCAGTGAGCCATTTGGCACCCCATCTTGTGACATAGGGATTTATACCTAGTTTAGTGAGTTTAGCTATAATTCCAGAAAGAGGGATGGTGTTGAAAGCCTAGGCGAGGTCAAGATATGCTGTGTGAACCACCTTACCCTCATCTACTGTTTTGGTAACTGCCTCAAAGAAGTAGATCAGGTTCAGGAGGAAAGATCTGCCTTTCACAAACTCAAACTGGGTGTGGTCCAGAGTTTGGAGGTTACCAATGTCTTTGTTTATGAGTTCCATGATGATACGTTCCATGGCCTTACAGAACAGGCTAATAGGGTGATAGTTCCCGGGATCAGTGGTAGCTCCCGCTTTGTGGAGTGGGATAACTTTTGCTGTGTGCCATTCAGTGGGCACAAAGCCTGATGTGAGGCTATGACTGAACATGTTGCTTAGGTGTGGAGCCAGTTCATTCTGAAGTTCATGTAAAATGCAGCCTGGGATGTTGTCCGGTCCCATGGATGCTGTGTTTTTGGCTTTACAGAGTGTTGCTTTTACCTGCGTACTTGTGATTACAGGGACTCTGCATTCTTCCTGTATAGATATGGGCCCTTTAGGGGGTGACAGGGGGGTAAAGTTAGCACTGAACCTATCTGCCAGGATGTTGGCAATATCAGTTGGTTCTTTAATTTCCATGCCGTTGTTCTAACTCTGAGCGGATTTGGGTGCTGCCATTGAGATTCTTGACATAGCTATAGAATGCTTTGTGGTTGTCCCTAGAATCAGTGGTGATTTTGTTTTTGTAGCTAGCTTTGGAGGATCTTATAAGGGATCTCAGCTTCTTACTGAGGCTGACCAGGGAGCTCCTCCGCTCATGGGATTTTACTCTCTTTTGCAACAGTTTCTTCCTTCTGGTGTACAGTTTGTTTATGGCAGGGGGCCACCAGATTGGCTTCCTTTTTTTGCAGGATAGCGTCTTGGTTCTGTTTGGGATAGCACAATCCATGCACTTGTGTAAGTGATTCTAAAGTGCATTTGTGTAGGATTCAGCAGTCATAACTGTATTGTCCAGCTGTATGGGTGTCATGAAGTTTGCCACTTCTGTCTTAAGAAGCATGAAATTGGCTTTGGAGAAATTTTTTACCATGGTTTCCTTAATGGGGGGTGGGGGTGGGATGTGGATACCTAGGGTGATTAGTTTATGGTCGGATCTGACCAATGAGGAGTTGACTTCAGGTGTGGAACACTGGTCATTCATGTTGGTAATGACTAGGTCTAGGATATTGCTGCCTCTGGTGGGGGTGTGGATAAGTTGATCCAGGGCAATGGAATTTATGAATTCCAGAAAGCATTGAGTGAAGGAGTTGGTACATGAGTAGTTTTCCCAGTTAATGGTGAGGTAGTTGCATTCACCCATTATTAGGGTGTTTGGTTGAACCCTAATATTTTCCAGTATATCAAGAAAAGAGGAGTGGGGATCCTGGGGCATGGTGGGGGATCTGTAGCAAGCTGAAATTAGGATTGCAGTTTTGCCCAGAGTTAATTGCACTTGGATAACCTCAGATGCATTATGCTGAGCAACTAGCCTGAAGGTGTGGATATCCTTAATGAATATGGACACACCTCCGCCTTTGGTGTTCCGGTCCAGGTTAGATGGCCGAAAAGTGTGGTATGAGTTATAGCCTGATAATGCAGGGGTGGTATCTGGAGCCTTAAACCAGTTCTCAGTCACTGCACAGATATTGATGTTCTCCATTTTAAGGAGTGCCTCGAGGGAGTGCATTTTGAGATTTAGACTTCTAGCATTGAGTAGCATTACCCTCAGTTTTTGCTTGCCTGTTCCTATTACGGTGGTGAATTTGTCATTTGAACCTTGCCTAAAAAAGGCACTATAGGGCTACAAGATCGGAGAGCTCTTCCATGTCTCTTTTCATGTAGTCCAGGGAGGTACATATCAGGTCATTCACACCAACTTGGACAATGACAGAGTCATATTTGTATTTGTTGTGGAGTGACCTGAGTACATGGGTTATGTGGCGGATCCTGGCACCTGACAGGCAGCTGACAGTAACCTTCTCCTTGTTTAGCCTGGTGAGTGGGACATCAGTGTGCCTGACTATAGAGTCACCTATGACTAGTGTGTTGGGTACATTGTTTTGCCTTATGGGCTGTGGTTGAGTGGCACACTGAGTCTGTGGGCTATGTGCCATTTGGGTTGTGTTGGGAGATGGAGGTTGCTTGTGTTTCTGCTTTGGAGGTCTCTGTTGCTTGAGCAGATTATTATTGAGAGCCTCCATGAATGTTTTTGTGTTTCTATGTGTGAATTTTGGTGGTGTAGGTTTAGTGGAACTATGTGATGCGTGTGGTGTGGTGCAAGTGTTTACCTTCTCTTGACTGTCAAGTTCAGTCTTGGTTGGAGAGAGCTTTACCTCCAGTTTGGCTAGATAAGTGCATCTCTCACAGGTTGTAGTGTTGGGTGGTAGGAGGAGAGGGTTGTCTGTGTACATGTTTCTGGTTTAAAAGACCACATCTGCGCTTGTTTCCCGTCTTTCCTGTAACTAACCTACGGGTAGCACTAGAAAGCCTTAAACTGATACAAACCTTCTAGCTTAGAAGAGAGACTTTGGAGTTATTAAGTATCGGTTTTCTGTACTTTCTTGCTGTACTTAACTGTTTTCCACCTAAACGCAGATTTTCCAGCATTTATTGTGATTTAAAAGCTTGTTTTTTTCACATATTGTACTTATTTGACTGCCTGCACTTTTAAAAAGTTGGTTTTGTTTAAATAATTTGTTTAACTGTTGTAGGCTACACACTAAAGTGCGACAGCCTTTTCTGATCAATTGTAGTCATTTAAAGCTGTTTTAAGTGTATTTTTTACTGGTTTTGCCTTATCTTCTCAAAAAAACAAACAAAAACATTCCTTGTTTCCTGCCTTTCTAAGCTAGTATAGTCCATTTTTCAGGCTAGTGCTGAATTCAGAGCTGTGATACTAGTTTCTGAGTTGCCCAAATCATACTTGGATAGAAGAAAGTTTCTCTGTTCACCTGTGAGAGAGTGAAGCTTTGAGCAACCTATCTGTCCCTGGAGGTGTGGTTCCAGCCCAGAAGTTAGTTTATTGGCCATTTTGGGCTAATTTCTATCTCCTTCATTTGCATAGTATAAAAACCGCATTTGCAGTTTTACGCACTGGGCAGCGCCGGTTAGCTACAGTTAAATTATTTGCGGCTCCACTAAGTCTCCTCTTCAGTTTTTTCCCTTGAAACTAGTCTAACTCTCAACCTAAGCACTTAAAAAGCATCCTACAGCCCAGCACTTGCTCAGACCTAACAGCAAGCATTAATATACCCTGACACTGACTGACCATCAGGGCAAGGCTCTTTATTCACCCCTCACCAACCAAGCGACTAAGCAGCTCACCCTACTATTCAGGCATGACCAAAGGGCAATTTCATGTGTACTTTTCAGTCCAGCTGGTGAATCTGGGTATCCTGAGGCAATGTTACAACTGCCTCATGTACACAGACACCCCTCGCCTCCTACCACAAAACACTAACATATGCGAGAGATGCAATTATACAGCCAAACTGGAAGCTAAGCTGTCTCCACCCAAGACTGGAACAGACAGTCAAGAGGAAAAGGTTTAACACTTGCACCACACCTCCAGCTGCACACAGACCTACTAAAACAGCACTGGCAAAAAATACACATAAATACACAAAATCATACTCAGAGGCTCTAAATAAAAACCTATAAATGCATCAGAGATCTCCAAAGCAGACACCCAAACAACCTGTACCTCCCATCACAAACCAGACAACACATAAAACACAACATCAGTGTGCCACACAATCACAGCCCTTAAGGCGAAATAGTATATCTAACACACTAGTAGTAGGTGACTCTATAGTCAGGCACACTGACGTCCAACTCACTAGGCTGGACACTCAGGTCACTCGAGAACAAGTACAAATATGACTCTGTCATTGTTCATGTTGGTGTGAATGACCTGAAACATAGCTCCCTAGACTACATCAAAAGAGACATGCAAGAGCTCTCTGATCATGTAGCCCAGGCGGGTATGACCCTGACCCTGAGTAGTATCCTGCCCTCACCAAGAAGGATACCTCAGTATAAAGAAAAAATGATCAATTTCAACAATTGGCTAAGCTTCTGGTGTCATTCAAAGGGGAGCCAATGTTTGTCAGCCTGGGATGACATGCTCGACAAGCCACGTTACTTCGCAAGAGATGGCTTGCATCTGTCACCCTTAGGCTTTCCAATACTGGCCAAGGCTCTTTCTGTCCTCATAGTGCCTTTTTTAGGCAAGGCTCAAAAGTCAAACCTATCTCTGTAAACAGCACAATTAACAAAAAACTGAGGGCTATGCTACTCAACACCAGGTGTATAAATCTCAAAATGCACGCACTCGAAGCAGTCCTCAGTATGGAGAACGTCGACATCTGTGCAGTAATTGAAACCTGGTTCAAGGCTCCAGAGAGCACCCCAGCACTATACTGGGCTACAACTCATACCACACGTTTCGGCCACAGAACACGGACCGAAACACAAAAGGAGGGGATGTATCCACATTCATCAAGGATACCTACACCTCCAGGTTAGTGCCACAGCATGATACCTCTGAGGTCATCCATGTGCAACTAACATCGGGCAAATCTGCAATGCAAATTGTGGCCTGTTGTAGATCACCCTTCATGACCCAGGACCACTACTCTACCTTTCTGGAGACACTGAAAAACATGATGGTCCTACCGAACACCCTGATATTGGGTGATTTCAATTACCTTACCATTCACTGGGAAAACTACTCGAGTACAAACTCCCAGGCCCAGCACTTCCTGGAATTCATCAACTCAAATGCCCTGGATCAGCTGGTAAACTGTCCTACCAGAGGTGAAAACATATTGGACCTGGTCATCACCAACATGGGCGACAGGTGTTCCACACCGAAAGTCAAACCGTCACTGGTTAGATCAGACCATAAACTAATCACTCTGGATGTCCACACCCCATCACCACCCCCAACTAATGAACCACAGTAAAAACTTTTCTAAAGCAAACTTCACCTTACTTAAGACAGAGGTGGTAAGTTTCACAGCCCCCACGCTAAAGGATAATGCTGCCCAAGATGCAGAAATCTTTACAAATGCACTCTATGAGCACCTACAAGGATGCATGGATCATGCCACCCCTAGCAAAACTAAGACTCACTCCTCTAAGAGAAGGAAACCAGTTTGGTGGACCCCTGCCATAAACAGGCTATATAATATAAGGAGGAAACTAGTTCAGAAAAAAAGCAAATCCCAAGAAGGAAAGACATCCCTGATCAGTATCAGTAAGAAACTAAGGTCCCTCATGAAATCATCCAATGCTAACTTCGGAAGAAAAATAGCCAAGGATTCAAAAGATAACCACAAAGCCTTCTTTAGCTATGTTAAGAATCTAAGTGTCATCTCGCAGATATGCACTGAACTAGTGCAAAATAGCACAAAATATACTGAACCTACTGATATTGCCAACATCCCAGCAGATAGAGTCGGTGCAAACTTTACCCCCTCTCTCACCTCCAAAAGGACCCACCACAATACCGGAAAAGTGTAGTGTCCCAAAATTACAGACACACAGGTGAAAACAGCCCTTTTAAAAGCCAAAAACACAGCGTCAATGAGACCAGATGGTGTCCTAGGCTGTGTCTTGCATGAACTACAGAACGAACTAACCCCCCACCTAAACACGCTGTTCAACCTCAGCCTCTCCACAGGCTACATGCCCATAGAATGGTGCACAGCAACGGTTATTCCTCTCCACAAAGTAGGGTCCACAACTGACCCTGGTAACTATTGCCCCATAAGCCTGACTGACTACCCTGGTCTGCAAGGCTATGGAGCCCATCATGGAGCTCATTAACAAAGACATTGGGAACCTCCAAAATTTGACCTGACCCAGTTCAGCTTTGTTAAGGGCAGATCATGCCTACTAAACCTGGTTGACTTCTTCGAGACAGTCATCAAGGCCATAGATGAGGGAAAGGTGGTTCACACAGCCTACTTTGACCTTGCCAAGGCATTCAACACCATTCCCCACTCGGGTATTAGAGAAAAACTCACCAGCCTGAACATAAACCCCTACGTCACAAGATGGATTGCCAACTGGCTTACAGACAGAACTCACACAGTAAGAATAGCAGGCTTCAGGTCCGACTCTAAACCAGTCACAAGTGGTGTCCATCAAGTGGTGTCCCACAAGGCTCAGTCCTGGGACCCCTACTGTTCTGCATATACTTCTCAGAAGTACAGGCAAACACAGGAGGACTATGGCTAACCAAGTTCGCCGATGACTGCAAACTGGGAGCCATAATTGACTCTCCGGCTGACACGGACATCCTCCAAAAGGGCCTTACTGAGACGGACACCTGATGTCAAAGTCATGGCCTCAAGCTAAATGCCAAAAAACACCCACAAATTACCACAAAGGTGGCAGCCCCCTTAATACAGAAGAGGTAATAAGAGATCTGGGGACCCAGGTAGATAATAATTTCACCTTTGACAATCATATTGCCAACGTAGTTAGAAAATCCTTCTATGTGGTCCATCTAATTACTAAAGGGTTCGCATCTAGAAATAAAGAGGTTATAGTGCCCCTCTATTCGTCACTCATTAGACCCATCATAGAGTACAATGCCCCATTTGGCATGTACCTCACAAGACACTTCAAACAGCTGGAAAGACCACAAAAGTACCTTGCCAAGAGGATTACTAGCCTCAAACATATGTCCTATGCAGCCTGACTGAAAAAACTCCAGCTGTACTCAGTGGCATATCGCTTACTCAGAGGTGATTTCTGCCTGACTTACAAAGCCATGTCCAACTCAGAATTGATGGACATGCTCCATCAAAAGAAATCCAAGTCACTGCGAGCCACGTGCTCTAGTGAGCTAAACCTCACTACAAGAATAAATAGAACATGCTGGAGGGATAGATTCCTGTCACAGAGACTCCCCATGCTTTGGAACAAAATTCCAAACTACATTAGGTAGAGCCCCTCACTAACACTCTTTAAGAGAAACCTTGACGAGTGGAAGGGTAGCAGAAAATACACCCCTGGGATCACTTCATTGGCTCTGCTTGACAGAGGATCAATTCATTAATCAATGGGGCAGCAAAAGCCGACAGACTCTGGTTAGGCTTATAAATGCCCTCGGGCAGATAGCCTAGTACCTACCTATGAACCTATGAGGCAATTGCTACATTGCCACAAGATGCTCAGATTCATCAGATAGACAAGAGAGGAGAACACTCGGAGTGGACCCTTGGACATGCCTGAATAAAAAACTATTTTCCTCTAGACAAGTGAGGAAAGTGAGTACAAGAGCTGAGTGCAAACACAAAACCAAGAAAAGTAGGAGACCAAACAATCCAAGACACTTGCGGAAGAAGGTAAGTCCACTCCGTGTACTGTAGTTCCTTTTCTTTAATATAGCACAAGCAAAAATAATAAATAATACAGGATATATATTGAAGTAGATGTTAAAACAACTGTGAACACAAAGCGCTTTTCGTCCTACCTGGTGGTGAGACTTCTTCAGATAAAGGCATTCACTAAAACCAGTGCATTAAAATACAGTCCATGGTGCAAGCATGTTGTTGGTCAACAAATGGGTAAGGGCTGTTCCCAACACACTGATGATTCTATGAGGGTACACCCTCTGGACTTATTAAATGGCAAATAAGTCCACACACTGTCTTGCCCAGTATTGTGACAGTAAATCTTACTCATAATATGTAAACATACAGTTATTAAAATATTTAAATATTGGAGAACTTTTTTTAAAAATGTTATTAAAAATATTTGAAAATATTTAAAATATAAATGTGCTTAAAATGCATATAATAGAATGCTGAAGTATAAAGAAGTAGTAAAATGTACTAATGTATAACAATAATAATGCATAAAAATGTTCAGAACACTTTTCTGTCTTATGCAGCATGGCATCTTACAGTTAAACATTAGAATAAATATATATATATATATATATATATATATATATATGTAAATATTGGGGTAACAATCATATATGGCTACATGGAAGTACAAACAACATTCCTGTCTATACATCATGGCATGGCACCCACCATCTGAATTATGCATTACTAAACTGACTGCTGTTAAAAGTTTGTATGTATTAGCTTGTACTGAGACAACTGTTACATATTTGACAGAGATAGTTTGTACTATAATTCATCATGTTAGTCATCACTGGAGGTTTCTTATATTTAAAATACAAGAAATAGAGTAAACCTTATTTAACCCAGGGTAAACACAAGCCGTAGTCATGAGTTTCCACAATAACTCTAACCTTTCTAAATGTAAAGATTCTGGGCCCCCTCTTCCATCAGAATTCACACTGTCTGCTGCCTTAAATTTAAATGTGTGGTATGTGTATTCCTGCTTGTGTCCATTTGGGGCGTTCTCTTGACTCCCTTTATTTATATGGTACAGGTGTTCGTTAAACTCTTTCCCTGAACCTCCTGTCCGCCTTCCCTATGTAGAATGCTGGACATTGTGGCATAGAGCTACATAGATCACAGCTTTAGTCTGACAGTTAAATTTGTGTTTTATTTGATGCTCTTCATCTCTAATGGTTAAGGTTGACCCTGTAGACATGTGTGGGCAATAATGGCACACGTTACATCTGGACATACCATACCTAACTGCATACTGGTACGTACCATGGTTAGCTTCCAAGATATTTTTTAGGTTGGGGCCCCGTTTGAAAACTAATCTAGGTGGGCCCTGTATTCTTGACCTGGTAGTTGGGTCATTCCATAAAATGTCGCAGTTCTTAGTGATGATCCTCATGATTAATCTAGGTGGGCCCTGTATTCTTGACCTGGTAGTTGGGTCATTCCGTAAAATGTCGCAGTTCTTAGTGATGATCCTCATGATTAATCTAGGTGGGCCCTGTATTCTTGACCTGGTAGTTGGGTCATTCCGTAAAATGTCGCAGTTCTTAGTGATGATCCTCATGATTAATCTAGGTGGGCCCTGTATTCTTGACCTGGTAGTTGGGTCATTCCATAAAATGTCGCAGTTCTTAGTGATGATCCTCATGATCTCATATGCGTCTGAGCTGAAGGGTGTAATCAAACCACCCTGTCCAAGATTGTTAGTGCCTGTTTTTGTGTGCAAATCTAATGTTAAGTTTTCTGAAATGGCTTTCCTATCCAATATTGGTTCATAAAAACCTCTTGATCTTTTTGACTGCACTTCTGTCATTATTTGATTCAGTAAGTGGTTTGGGTAACCCCTTTGAGAAAACATACCCTGTAGTTTACTACATTCAATGGAAAAGTCTTCATCTTTTGTGACCATCCTTGCTGCCCTCACTAGTTGCCCCTTCACCACCAATCTTTTTTGGTGAAGGGGGTGGCAGCTACTGTAGTGTAAAAAGGTGTTTGAGTACGTTTCTTTCCTGTATATAGTTGTTGAATAGTAACTATCAGTGTAGTCTTTGCTAAGGTTAACGTCCAGATATGCAATGTTATCTTTCCCAAAAATAAATGTGAAAGATAAAAAGTGTGTGGTACTGCTGAAGTATGAAACCAGTTCTTCTGCGTGTGTATAGTCTCCCTCTATTAACATGAAAATATCATCCAAATAACAGGTGTAATAGTGGATCTGATATGGGGTCTGCCCTGATTTCTTCACATACTCCTCCTCCCAATAGGGCATCACTAGATTTATTAATAAGTCCAGAGTGTGTTTTGAAAGAAACTCTTAAAGGAAGTAATTACTAATTGAGTGGACCCTCATAGCATCATCAGTGTGTTGGGAATAGCCCTCACCCATTGGCTGACCAACAACATGCTTGCACCATGGACTGTATTTTAATGCACTGGTTTTAATGAATGCTTTTACCTAAAGAAGTCTCACCACCAGGTGGGATGAAAAGCACTTTGTGTTCCCAGTTGTTTTATCATCTACTTCAATATATATCCTGTATTTTTTATTATTTTTGCTTGTGCTATATTAAAGAAAAGGAACTACAGTACTTGGAGTGGACTTACCTTCTTCCAAGTGTCTTTGAGTACAAGACCTGTTTTTCTCTAAGCAAGTGAGGAAAGTAAGTACAAAAACTGTTCTCCTCTTGGTAATGAGGACGATTGAGTGCTGTAGTAATTTGTAACTTATTTAGTGCTTACAACAAGTTCTGAACAAGTGCTGAGCATGAATAAGCACATTCAAGTGCTAAAACTAAGAATCTATATCTGAATTAGACTAGCTACAGGATAGACACAAGTGGAAATGCAGGCTTTTAAATCAGAAAGTTGAGAGAAATGAAACATTTTCCCAAACGGCCAATAACTACAACTTCTGGCCCAGAAACCACTCCTTATGTGGTAAACAGGTTACTTAGTGCTTACCACTTCCACAGATAAGCTAGCAGGATTCCCTCCAACACAGAAAGGCTTGGGGGCCCCAAGAGCTTACAAACAGTCCTGGATACAGCAAATCTGTATCTGGGCTAGACTAGTTGCAGGAAAGAGGGGAAACAAGTGCAATTGCGGGCTTTTAAATCAGAAAGTTGAACCACTCCTTATGTGGTAGATAGGTTACCTAGTGCTTACACCTCCCACTGATAAGCTAGCAGGCTTCCCTCCAACACAGACAGGCATGGGGGGCTCAGAAGCTTAGAAAAAGTCCTAGATATCGCAAATGTGTATCTGGACTAGACTAGTTACAGGAAAGGGAGGAAACAAGCGTATATTTTTGTTACAGTTAAGCAGAATACAGGGAGATCCTAGCAAAGTTTTTTTTTTTTTTTTTTTAATAGGGTCATAGGTAGGTAGGTACTAGGCTATCATCCCAAGAGCCTAAGTAAGCCTAGCCAAAAGGTTCCCTGGCTTACACCACCCAAGAAAGTTATTTTCCTGTGACCCTGTCAAGCAGAGCCACAGAAGTGATCCCCGGGTGTATTTCCTATTTCCCATCCACTCAAGATTTCTCTTGAAGAGTGCTAATGAGGAACTTTGCTTGACATAGATGGGTAGCTTGTTCCAGACTATGGGAAGTCTCTGCGACAGGAATCTATCCCTCCAGCATGTCCTGTTTATTGTGGTGACATGGTCTAATTCCCTAGAGCATGTAGCTCGGAGGGATTGGGAATTCTTTAGGTGTAGCATGTCCAAAAGCTCTGGGTTTGACATAGCTTTATATGTTAGTTACTCTGTAATGGGTCTAATGAGTGTCGAGTAGAGAGGAACAATGACCTCTTTTTTCCTGGATGAGAACCCTTTTGTGAGGAGGTGTGTCACATAGAAGAACTTCCTGACTACTGTGGCAATGTGATTATCAAAGGAGAGACTACTATCCACCTGGGTCCCAAGGTCTCTTATCACGCATTCAGTGTTAAGTAGACTGCTGTCTATGTGGTAGTTCGGTACAGAGATTTTACCAAATGGGATGACAATGCACTTTTTGGCATTGAGCATGAGGCCATGGCTCTGACACCAGGCATCTGTCTCAGTGAGGCCCTTCTGTAAGATGTCCACATCATTTGGGGACTCTACTATGGCTCCTAGCTTGCAGTCATCTGTGAAGTCTTTTAGCCAAAGGCCTTCCGTGTTAGCCTGTACTTCAGAGAAGTAAATACCAAACAGGAGAGGTCCCAGGAATGAACGCTGTGGTACTCCACTTGTCACTGGTTTGAAGTCAGATTGGAGTCTGCAACTTTTACAGTGTGGGTTCTGTCAGTGAGCCAGTTGGCAACCCATCTTGTGACATAGGGATCTATACCTAGTTTAATGAGTTTAGCTATAATTCCAGAATGGGGATGGTGTTGAAAGCCTTGGCAAGGTCAAGATAGGCTATGTGAACCACTTTATCCTTGTCTGTGGCTTTGGTGATTGCCTCAAAGAAGTTTATCAGGTTCAGGAGGCATGATCTGTCTTTCACAAACCCGAACTGGGTGGGGTCCAGAGTTTGGAGGTTACAAATGTCTGTTTATGAGTTCCATGATGATACATTCCATGGCCTTACAGAACAGGCTCATCAGGCTAATAGGATGATAGTTATTGGGATCAGTGGTGGCTTCTCCTTTGTGGAGTGGGATAACTGTTGCTGTGAGCCATTCAGTGGGCACAAAGCCTGACGTGAGGCTATGATTGGACATGGTGCTTAGGTGGGGAGCCAATTCATTCTAAAATTCATGTAAAACACAGCCTGGGATGTTGTCCAGTCCCATGGATGCTGTGTTTTTTGGCTTTAGACAGTGCAGCATTTACCTGCATAGTTGTGATTACAGGGACTCTGCATTCTTCCTATATAGATATGGGCCCTTTAGGGGGTGAGGGGGGGTAATGTTACCACTGAACCTATCTGCCAGGATGTTGACAATATCAGTTAATTCTGCAATTTTCATTTTTGTAAAGGAAAGGGAGAGAAGAGAAGCAGAAGATAATTCAAGGTTAGGAAACTAAGTGGGTTGGCCTTCTCAAGTGTTCTCTCTGTATTATGTAGAATGAGCTAATGACATTAGAATGGGAGGAGTGTCCAAGTTCAAATTTACAGTAGGGGCAGGCAACTTCAAAGCCACCAAGTATAACAGCAAGACACTAACAGGGAGTCAGGGCGGGGAACAATACTACAGCTACTAGCCTACACTCTTTTAGACAATAAACACTACAGAAATGTTTATCACAACAGAAGAACAGCAGTGAGCCACAAAATGAAAGTTTTTAAACAGATAAAGGAGCAAGGAGACTCTACAGAATGATTTTATCTACAGACAAATCAGTTATATGATACACTGCTTGGCAGGAAATCAGAACAAACAACAGGTGCTTAACAAGTAGAGAAAATTTCCCATTAATACCTTTTGCACAATGAAACTAGCTAAAAAGCTTTACAAACAGTGTGACAGTAAAAACCTTATTTATCAGGCCCTGTAAAGCAGACAATTTTAGTTTAGCTGTGCAGATTAGTTAATAGCAATAAAATACAATAAAAAGTATGCAGCAGGCAATAAAAAGTGTTATATATAAATTGCTAGAAGCAATAACTAGTAAAAATAAGCAAAAAAAAGGATACTTACTGTTATATATTTCAGATCAGAGTTGTATTCAATGCCCCCTCCTCCACTTGGCTCCGTGTGTATAGTCATAAATCCTCTCAAAGTTAGGG
The DNA here is from genome assembly GCF_019279795.1 of Protopterus annectens. Lineage (NCBI taxonomy): Eukaryota > Metazoa > Chordata > Ceratodontiformes > Protopteridae > Protopterus > Protopterus annectens. Next base: position 1,172,176,785 of record NC_056737.1, on the reverse strand, counting down.
CTTAAATACCAGATGATGCAACCTTAAACAACTTTTTTTAAAAAAAGCTCAAAAGAACCAATGAGTGCTTACTCCAAGCCCTAGACCATCCAACTTCCACCAGCCAGCAGCCAATCAACACAATCCTGCCATGAAGGTAAAGAAAGGCTTCTAGTAACTCAAGATGGCCTAACCATGTGCTCAGAACAACAACTACAAAAACAAACAGGTCCAGAGACAGAAAATCTGAACTGGGACAATACTACAGCTACTAGCCTGCCTCTTTTAGACAGTAAACATTACAGAAATGTTTATCACAGGAGAAGAACAGCAGTGAGCCATAAAATTAAAGTTTTAAACAGATAAAGGAGCAAGGAGACTCTGTAGAATGTTTTTAACTGCAAAAAATCAGTTATATGATACACTCCTTGGCAGGAAATCAGAACAAACAAACAGGTGCTTAACAAGTAGAGAAAATTTCCTGTTAATACCATTCACACAGTGAAACTAGCTAAAAAGCTTTACAAACAGTGGGACAGTAAAAAACTTTTTTATCAGGCCCTGTAAGGCAGACAATTTTAGTTTAACCATGCAGATTAGTTAATAGCAATAAAATACAGTAAAAACTAAACAGCAGGCCATAAAAAGTGCTACATATAAATTTCTAGAAGCAATAACTAGTAAAAATAAGCAAAAAAAAAAAAAAAAACAGGATATTTATTGTTATATATCTCAGACCAGAGTTGTAGTCAATGCCTCTCCTCCACTCGGCTCAGTGTGTTCACCAACGTACGTAAGGCTGACCTCACTAACCTAGAGACCTGCTATAACAAAATAGCTAAGTTTGCCACCAGTCAATCCCATAAAACTCATCATTGCTGTATTCTTCAACAACTCAACTGGCAGGAATTTCCCAACCTATTAACACTAAATGAATTTACCTTTGCCCATAAAGTCATACATAACCTCAGTGACTGCCCTGCACTTTCAAGCCTGCTCCAACCTAACTTAAACTGCAGACCCCTTAGGTTGTCCACCAGACTAATGCTAAACATTGCCCAGTCTCACAACAATCATGGCAACTTCCTCCTCTTCTTCTTCTTCTTTCGGCTTCTCCCGTTAAGAGTCATCACAGCAGATCAACTGTTTCCATTTCTTCCTGTCCTCTGCATCTTGCTCTGTCACACCAATCACCTTCATGTCCTCTCTCATCACATCCATAAACCTTAACTTAGGCCTTCCTCTTTTCCTGTTACCTGGCAGCTTCATCCTTGGCATCTTTTTCCCAATATACTCTGCATCCCTCCTCAGCACATGTCCAAACCAACGTAATCTTGCCAGTCTGGCTTTGTTTCCAAACCTTCCAACTTGGGTTGACTCTCTAATATACTTATTCCTAATCCTGTCCATCCTCGTCACACCCAGTGCAAATCATAACATCTTCAACTCTGCCACGTCAAGCTCTGACTCTTGCCTTTTTGTCAATGCCACTGTCTCCAACCCCCAATCTTGGCAACTCCCTCTATTCCTATAAAATAGCTAAGGACTGGAATGCTCTTCCTCAGCACATCCAAAACAATCTCAACATGTCCTCATTTAAAAAAAGCCTAAAAGATTACAATACCAACTGGTTCTGCCCCAGTATTGTTCCTGCTAGTTTCTTCCTCCTATTATTTCCAACTCCCTTTCTCATGTAGCTCTCATCGCCACCTTTAAGCAGCTGCTGTTTATTATTTCCAACTCCCTTTCTCATGTAGCTCTCATCGCCACCTTTAAGCAGCTGCTGTTTATTATTTCCAACTCCCTTTCTCATGTAGCTCTCATCGCCACCTTTAAGCAGCTGCTGTTTATTATTTCCAACTCCCTTTCTCATGTAGCTCTCATCGCCACCTTTAAGCAGCTGCTGTTTATTATTTCCAACTCCCTTTCTCATGTAGCTCTCATCGCCACCTTTAAGCAGCTGCTGTTTATTATTTCCAACTCCTTTCTCATGTAGCTCTCATCGCCACCTTTAAGCAGCTGCTGTTTATTATTTCCAACTCCCTTTCTCATGTAGCTCTTCGCCACCTTTAAGCAGCTGCTGTTTATTATTTCCAACTCCTTTCTCATGTAGCTCTCGCCACCTTTAAGCAGCTGCTGTTTATTATTTCCAACTCCCTTTCTCATGTAGCTCTCATCGCCACCTTTAAGCAGCTGCTGTTTATTATTTCCAACTCCCTTTCTCATGTAGCTCTCATCGCCACCTTTAAGCAGCTGCTGTTTATTATTTCCAACTCCCTTTCTCATGTAGCTCTCATCGCCACCTTTAAGCAGCTGCTGTTTATTATTTCCAACTCCCTTTCTCATGTAGCTCTCATCGCCACCTTTAAGCAGCTGCTGTTTATTATTTCCAACTCCTTTCTCATGTAGCTCTCATCGCCACCTTTAAGCAGCTGCTGTTTATTATTTCCAACTCCCTTTCTCATGTAGCTCTCATCGCCACCTTTAAGCAGCTGCTGTTTATTATTTCCAACTCCCTTTCTCATGTAGCTCTCATCGCCACCTTTAAGCAGCTGCTGTTTATTATTTCCAACTCCCTTTCTCATGTAGCTCTCATCGCCACCTTTAAGCAGCTGCTGTTTATTATTTCCAACTCCCTTTCTCATGTAGCTCTCATCGCCACCTTTAAGCAGCTGCTGTTTATTATTTCCAACTCCCTTTCTCATGTAGCTCTCATCGCCACCTTTAAGCAGCTGCTGTTTATTATTTCCAACTCCCTTTCTCATGTAGCTCTCATCGCCACCTTTAAGCAGCTGCTGTTTATTATTTCCAACTCCCTTTCTCATGTAGCTCTCATCGCCACCTTTAAGCAGCTGCTGTTTATTATTTCCAACTCCTTTCTCATGTAGCTCTCATCGCCACCTTTAAGCAGCTGCTGTTTATTATTTCCAACTCCCTTTCTCATGTAGCTCTATCGCCACCTTTAAGCAGCTGCTGTTTATTATTTCCAACTCCCTTTCTCATGTAGCTCTCATCGCCACCTTTAAGCAGCTGCTGTTTATTATTTCCAACTCCCTTTCTCATGTAGCTCTCATCGCCACCTTTAAGCAGCTGCTGTTTATTATTTCCAACTCCCTTTCTCATGTAGCTCTCATCGCCACCTTTAAGCAGCTGCTGTTTATTATTTCCAACTCCCTTTCTCATGTAGCTCTCATCGCCACCTTTAAGCAGCTGCTGTTTATTATTTCCAACTCCCTTTCTCATGTAGCTCTCATCGCCACCTTTAAGCAGCTGCTGTTTATTATTTCCAACTCCCTTTCTCATGTAGCTCTCATCGCCACCTTTAAGCAGCTGCTGTTTATTATTTCCAACTCCAAGCAGCTGCTGTTTATTATTTCCAACTCCCTTTCTCATGTAGCTCTCATCGCCACCTTTAAGCAGCTGCTGTTTATTATTTCCAACTCCCTTTCTCATGTAGCTCTCATCGCCACCTTTAAGCAGCTGCTGTTTATTATTTCCAACTCCCTTTCTCATGTAGCTCTCATCGCCACCTTTAAGCAGCTGCTGTTTATTATTTCCAACTCCCTTTCTCATGTAGCTCTCATCGCCACCTTTAAGCAGCTGCTGTTTATTATTTCCAACTCCCTTTCTCATGTAGCTCTCATCGCCACCTTTAAGCAGCTGCTGTTTATTATTTCCAACTCCCTTTCTCATGTAGCTCTCATCGCCACCTTTAAGCAGCTGCTGTTTATTATTTCCAACTCCCTTTCTCATGTAGCTCTCATCGCCACCTTTAAGCAGCTGCTGTTTATTATTTCCAACTCCTTTCTCATGTAGCTCTCATCGCCACCTTTAAGCAGCTGCTGTTTATTATTTCCAACTCCCTTTCTCATGTAGCTCTCATCGCCACCTTTAAGCAGCTGCTGTTTATTATTTCCAACTCCCTTTCTCATGTAGCTCTCATCGCCACCTTTAAGCAGCTGCTGTTTATTATTTCCAACTCCCTTTCTCATGTAGCTCTATCGCCACCTTTAAGCAGCTGCTGTTTATTATTTCCAACTCCCTTTCTCATGTAGCTCTATCGCCACCTTTAAGCAGCTGCTGTTTATTATTTCCAACTCCCTTTCTCATGTAGCTCTCATCGCCACCTTTAAGCAGCTGCTGTTTATTATTTCCAACTCCCTTTCTCATGTAGCTCTCATCGCCACCTTTAAGCAGCTGCTGTTTATTATTTCCAACTCCCTTTCTCATGTAGCTCTATCGCCACCTTTAAGCAGCTGCTGTTTATTATTTCCAACTCCTTTCTCATGTAGCTCTCATCGCCACCTTTAAGCAGCTGCTGTTTATTATTTGCTGCTGTTTATTATTTCCAACTCCCTTTCTCATGTAGCTCTCATCGCCACCTTTAAGCAGCTGCTGTTTATTATTTCCAACTCCCTTTCTCATGTAGCTCTCATCGCCACCTTTAAGCAGCTGCTGTTTATTATTTCCAACTCCCTTTCTCATGTAGCTCTATCGCCACCTTTAAGCAGCTGCTGTTTATTATTTCCAACTCCCTTTCTCATGTAGCTCTCATCGCCACCTTTAAGCAGCTGCTGTTTATTATTTCCAACTCCCTTTCTCATGTAGCTTTTCTCATGTAGCTCTCATCGCCACCTTTAAGCAGCTGCTGTTTATTATTTCCAACTCCCTTTCTCATGTAGCTCTCATCGCCACCTTTAAGCAGCTGCTGTTTATTATTTCCAACTCCCTTTCTCATGTAGCTCTCATCGCCACCTTTAAGCAGCTGCTGTTTATTATTTCCAACTCCCTTTCTCATGTAGCTCTCATCGCCACCTTTAAGCAGCTGCTGTTTATTATTTCCAACTCCCTTTCTCATGTAGCTCTTCGCCACCTTTAAGCAGCTGCTGTTTATTATTTCCAACTCCCTTTCTCATGTAGCTCTCATCGCCACCTTTAAGCAGCTGCTGTTTATTATTTCCAACTCCCTTTCTCATGTAGCTCTCATCGCCACCTTTAAGCAGCTGCTGTTTATTATTTCCAACTCCCTTTCTCATGTAGCTCTCATCGCCACCTTTAAGCAGCTGCTGTTTATTATTTCCAACTCCTTTCTCATGTAGCTCTCATCGCCACCTTTAAGCAGCTGCTGTTTATTATTTCCAACTCCCTTTCTCATGTAGCTCTCGCCACCTTTAAGCAGCTGCTGTTTATTATTTCCAACTCCCTTTCTCATGTAGCTCTCATCGCCACCTTTAAGCAGCTGCTGTTTATTATTTCCAACTCCCTTTCTCATGTAGCTCTCATCGCCACCTTTAAGCAGCTGCTGTTTATTATTTCCAACTCCCTTTCTCATGTAGCTCTCATCGCCACCTTTAAGCAGCTGCTGTTTATTATTTCCAACTCCCTTTCTCATGTAGCTCTCATCGCCACCTTTAAGCAGCTGCTGTTTATTATTTCCAACTCCCTTTCTCATGTAGCTCTCATCGCCACCTTTAAGCAGCTGCTGTTTATTATTTCCAACTCCCTTTCTCATGTAGCTCTCATCGCCACCTTTAAGCAGCTGCTGTTTATTATTTCCAACTCCCTTTCTCATGTAGCTCTCATCGCCACCTTTAAGCAGCTGCTGTTTATTATTTCCAACTCCCTTTCTCATGTAGCTCTCATCGCCACCTTTAAGCAGCTGCTGTTTATTATTTCCAACTCCCTTTCTCATGTAGCTCTCATCGCCACCTTTAAGCAGCTGCTGTTTATTATTTCCAACTCCCTTTCTCATGTAGCTCTCATCGCCACCTTTAAGCAGCTGCTGTTTATTATTTCCAACTCCCTTTCTCATGTAGCTCTCATCGCCACCTTTAAGCAGCTGCTGTTTATTATTTCCAACTCCTTTCTCATGTAGCTCTCATCGCCACCTTTAAGCAGCTGCTGTTTATTATTTCCAACTCCCTTTCTCATGTAGCTCTCATCGCCACCTTTAAGCAGCTGCTGTTTATAACCCTCTGCTTATTCTCTGACACATTATGAATATTTATGTTATTACTGTGTGTTTTTATGACTAATTGTCTCTTTGTAACTTTGGTAATTGCATTTTTGCTAATATTTCTGTTAATGACTGTCTCTTATGTAACTTTGTTAATTGCATTGTTTGCTAATATTTGTGTTCTTGGCTACTTGGACTCTTAATTAATTGTTACTGTTCTGGAGCTTTTCTCCCTGGGTCTTTGCTGAAAATGGGCTACGTGCCCAGTCAGACATTATCTGGCTAACAAATATAAATACATAAATAAATAAAATAATAACTGAAACAATTTCACATTGATAACAGTTGCTAAAACAACACAGATTCACTATGGTAGGTACACCTGGTGTACAGTATCCATGTCAGGTACTCTCACTGGACCTTTACATCTCTGAGCTGAAAACCATTCTGTCCTGTAGAGATGTCTTCTCCTGGATTCAACAGTTCCCCATCTTTGACTTAAAATGGGTTATAGATTCTAATACCTCCTGGCTGATGTGTCAGTATCCGACTATGTATCATGGCAGCAGTTGTGCTTTTGTTCAAGTCACTTTATTATTTGGTATGTCCTCTAGCTGCAACAGTAGTTATGAAGTATGTAGTTTTGCATTAATTCTCTTTGCTGTCATCAGAAAGGTGACAGTCCAACTGGATGCAATAGGATATTTCTGCATTCAATCAAAATAGATGGCGACCTTGATTTGAGATGGCATCACATTTTATTCTTCATGTTTTGGATAATCTGCATGACTATGTATACCTATACATTTGACTGTGGATATACCTGTCTGTTTATTATGCTGTAGAATTAGCCAACCTGCTAGTAAACAGGTTCAGTGAAACCTTCACACCCCTGTCTCCCCATCAGTAAGCCAGGACATCCCCAGCACCTGCCCCCCTCCTCTCATCACCAGGGAACAGGTCTTTAATGCCCTGACTAAGGTAAAAAGATACAGTGTCTGTTGGACCTGACAACATCTCTGGCTGTATCCTACATGAAGTCAGGCATGAGCTGTTTGCTCCATTAGACACCCTATTCAACCAAACCCTGAACACCGGCTTCATCCCAGCTGAACAGAGGACAACCACTGTCATCCTTCTACACAAATGTGGAGCATCCATCGACCAAGACAATTATAGGCCCATCAGCCTAACTAACCTGATCTGCAAGGCCATGGAACACATTATCATGGACCTTATAAACAAGGATATTGGCAACCTCCAAATGCTTGACTCCACACAGTTTGATTTTGTCAAAGGGAGATCATGCCTGTTAAACTTAGTTGACTTCTTCAAAACAGTCACCAAAGCCATGCACGAGCGGAAGATGGTGCACATCACCTACCTTGACCTAGCCAAAGCCTTTAACACTATTCCCCACTCGGGCATAATAGATAAACTCTCCCAACTAGGCACCAACCTGTATATTACCAGAGGGGTAGCTAACTGGTTCACTGATAGAACCCACTCAGTCAAAATAGGGGAAACCACCTCTAGTAGTAGGCCCGTAATGAGTGGTGTACCCCAAGTATCGGTCTTAGGTCCTCTCCTGTTTGGGATATAGTTTTCTGAGGTGCAAGTCAAAGCCAGTGGTCTTTGGCCGACCAAGTTTGCAGATAACTGCAAGCTGGGCACTGTCTTAATTTCTCCTAGTGATGTGAACATCCTCCAAGAGGGCCTTACCCAAACTAATGACTGGTGCCAGACGCATGACCTCAAATTGAATGCCAAGAAATGCATCATTATCTCCTTTGGGAAAAATGGTGTCCCCACTAATTATCATTAATATATCATAATTATAATCATATAATTATCATATAATTTCTATGCCTCTGCTATATATACAAACTTGTCTAAAAATAACATCACCAAACTTTCTACCTGTTACAATAGTAGTACTAGATTCATTACTGCTACCCCTTTTAGAACCCACCATTGTCTTAACCTCAAGCAACTAGATTGGTTAGAACTCAACAACCACTTACTCTATCAACAATTAATTATCATTCATAAGACCCTTTACTATCCTGATGCTACCCCTAGCCTTACAAAACTGATTTCACCTTATAAAAACCTAGCCACACTATGCTCGGCTAATAAACTCCTTGTAGCCTTAACCAAATCAAAGAATAAAGCTGGGGACTCATTATTTTCAAATTCTGTTGGGAAAATCTGGAATCAACTACCTCAGGAAATAACAAACCTAGACTCTACATCCCTTTTCAAAAGACATATCAAAGAACATCTTAAAACTCAATGGCTGTGTCCTTGTGCTAATCCAGACTGAAATTACTTCTCCACTACTCCCAACTTCCCCCCTTTGCCCAACTGTCCCTCTAAACAACATATTTTAACTTTTGACAGTCTTATCTTTGAGATTGTCTCTAACATTTTTTTTCTTCTTCCCTCCACCATGTTATCACATCTTGAATTTTTTTTTTTTTTGTATCTAACTGCTGAATGTTGCTTACCTTGTAATTTTATTATAAACCAACTATTTTCTGAAAAGTTGTTGTTCTGCTTTTTTTGTTTCCATTAATTCATACATAAGTCCACCTTTGTACTTATTGTATTTTGCTTAATATTTTTTTATTGTTAATGATTGTTTACTTCTTGTAATTGGAGCTTTTCTCCCCGGGCCTCTACTGAAAACGGATATTTGTCCAGCTAGACTAGCCCGGTCAACAAATGTAAAATAAAAATAAAAATCACGTTAATAACAATGTACTTAGCATGTAATCAATCAAGAGGGACTTGGGCACCCAGGTTGATAGCAACCTGACTTTTGACCACCAAGTTGCCTCCATTTTACAGAAGGCTTTCTACATGGCTCACCTCATAAGTAAGGGTATTTCATCCAGGAACAAGGCGGTCATAACATGTCAGTATCCTCCCTTATTAGGCCCATTACTGAGTACAGTTCCCCCTTCGGCATGTACCTTGCCAAGCACATGCAGCAGCTGGAGAGACCACAGACATTCCTATCCAGGAAAACCCAGGGTCTCAAACACCTACCCTATACAGATAGGCTAAAAGCCCTGTCCCTCTATTCAGTCTCATACAGACTGCTCAGAGGTGATCTGTATCTGGCATACAAGGCTATCTCAGACCCAGCCTTGATGGAGTTGTTACATATCCGTAAGTCAAACTCTACTCATGCAACTCGCATGCAAGGCCTCAACCTGGTCTGTGACATTAATAGAATTTGTGGGTAGGACAGATTTGTGTCCCAAAGACTCCCCCATTTGTGTAATAGACTACCTTTCCATGTGAAGCAGAGTACCTCATTAGCCCTGATTAAGAGGAACCCTGGACGATTGGATGGGAAACAGAAAATACACCCCTGGGATGCTACCTGTGTCCCTGCTGGACAGAGAAAAAATGTGCTGACTTTGTGGGGACATGGGCAAAATTGTTACAAGCCTCTGGGCCAATAGCATAATATCATTCTATGAACCTATGGACCTATAAGCACTATAGAGTTCTCATTCTTGTGAGAATAACCAAAATTCCTGACCTGCAAATTGCAGATGATTGTCAGTTAGAAGGTTGTTTGGAATCCCTCGACATGAGGCATTTTCTTATGAAAAGCATAACGACTGAATTTGATTATGTATCATGCTGCTTTATGACTTCAGGATACATCAGATAATATCCAACACAGATGAGATACTGAGTGCCTTAGGAATGGAATAAATATGCAGCTAATGTTGCATGTTCTTCCTTGCACTGGACTCTACCCACATGGCACTCAGACATTTTCTCAAGCATTTCTTTCCATAACTGGTTTGGCATTGTTGGTTTGCTAGAGCTGAACAAATGTCCTTGTGGATATGAATTTCCTAACTGAAAGGTTATCATATTTAGATGGGAAGTGCCACATTTTTCTTCATCTAGCTAACCTGATAATACCATAGTTTTCAACAAGAGTATTTCAGTGTTCCCTTCTGGGCTCCATTTTAGTTCAATGAACTGAAGTGGTTCCTGATGGATGTTGAAGTCTTATAAATCAATCAGCATATTGTCTAAAAATATCAACTAACTTTTGCTTGATTGACTTATTAGGCTGTGTTGCACGAATGAGTGAATCATCCACTTCAGGTACATGCATATTTCCTTTATGAATATCTAAATAATTGTATCCACAAATGCACTAATTAACTGCTTCATAAACATGTGACAAATCAACTCTGGAACTCTGTGGGTTATCTACTGCTTGAGTGTGTGAGTGATTGTCTTTGCTGGATGCATGATCTGTGTTTAATCATACCCAACTGCTTACATGTCATTCTGCTCAATATATTTATTTTATTGACATAGTTTGAAATAAAAGGTTGTAGGTTTTTTTTTATAATCATGACACAACTCTTTTTGGCCAATATGGTATTAATCTGTGATATGGATTAGTCATTAGCATAGCTCTAAACTGTCAGAATGTCCTCCAATCTCAAGTTTGTGAATGCAGTGTAAATTAAGATGTTACATTATGTGCTGATATCAAACTTAACTATAAAATGTTTACCTTTTACAGATACTGTTTTCAGTCCAACAACTTTACAATTAAATGAGTGCTATATTTCTGTTCTTTTTAAAGAAACAGAGTGCATCTTAACTCACGCGTACATCAACTGCATTAATAAACAACTCTTTATTAGTCTTGAAACTCTATCAGAGGTTATAAAGTCAACAGTTTTATGTCATTTTCTTGCACCTCTCATTTTATTCTTGAACATTTTAGAATAATGGCTAAATAACCCACAGTTGCTGCATTTTCTAGTCACCAATAAATGAGGCTTTTTATTATACAAATGACTACACCTTAATCATTGTGGCATCTGTTCAGCTGAATGCCTTTCATTTTTAACTGCTTCATCATAACTAAGTGAAGCACTAAGCCTCATTGCTGACACAAGGTATGAATAATTTTTCTCATTAATCTGTCCCCAGCAGATTTATTTTGATTGAATTGATTTTGCTTCATTTTAATTCTGCACACTATCCAGACAAGATCCTTCACTAGCTCCTTCAGTAAAATGGCAGTTCATTCTGCTGCACTACCCACATTCACAGGAGTTTGTTCTGACTTTATCACTTTTATATAACAGACAATCCTATCTCTCAGTAACGGCTTGTAAAGCTATCTCAACACACAAACTTCAGATCAATGTTTTCATGCAGTCACATGAGTGTCAGCTGAGACATGCAGGCATTGATTCCTAGGGAAAATTGAAAACAAAGATATGGTAAGTTGTAATTGGAATCAGAATGTCGATTAAATCTCTATATAACAACTACAAAATCAGCATGTTGCTCTGGAACCATTTTCAGCCATGACTTGAGTCAAATAGGCTGAATGATGTATAACATTCAAAGTATAGGTGCATAATACATGAAATAGCACCATAAAGTAAAATTTGACAGAGTTAAATATTCAGGTCTGTTTGTTCTTGACTTCTGTCATTAAACAGTTCTACCTCAGTGCCGACATTAACACACAAAGCATGCACTGCAGGATCAGAGTTAAATATTCAGCTCTGTTCTTGGCTTTTATCATTGTAGAATTCTACCTCAGTGCTGAGATTAACACAAGAAGCATGCTCTGTAGGATCAGAGTTAAATATTCAGTGCGGTTTGTTCTTGGCGTTTATCATTCTACAGTTCTGCCTCAGTGCCGACCTTAGCACATGAAGCATGCTCTGTAGGATTGGAGTTAAATATTCAGTGCGGTTTGTTCTTGGCGTTTATCATTCTACAGTTCTACCTCAGTGCCGACCTTAGCACATGAAGCAGCTCTGTAGGATCAGAGTTAAATATTCCCCACGTGCTTTTGTTGTAGCATCGCTCATTAAAATACAGGAATGCATGTCATTTAATCTGTCTGTTGTGACTGGTCCACTTGACCACTCTGTATGTAACCTACTCCTCGTTTATATTTGGGAGAACCTAACCCTCACATTTTCTTGAGTAGAAACTTGATCACAATAAACATATTAACTCCAGAGTTGTAGTGCACAGTAATTTCACAATACAGGAGCATTGCTTTATTTATTTATTTATTTTACTTATCCTTTGTTGGGTGGGTTAGTCCCCTGTAAGCTAGTAAGTTCTTCTCAGGGGAGACTCAAGATAATATTAATACTACGAGAGAAAATTTGGCCAGGGCACTGAGGAATTTCCCCTACTCTTTTCGATAGATGTCATGAGATATTTTACATCCACCTTGGCTAACACCAACTCAAAAAAGATGGGGTCTCAATTTAAAGTTTCATCTGAAAGACAGCTCACTGCCCCCCCCCCAGTGTCAGCAATCAATCGAGAGAATCCACAACCTTCTGCATCAAAGGTCAGTGTGCTACCTATTCTACCACTGACACTACAACTTATAGTCTGGTGTGGCACTGCTGTCTGGTACCAGAGGCCCTGATGTTCCTCTGGGTGTCTTGCTTACATCCATGCCTGTTATATGTCTATCCATCCAATGTTGCCAAGTCACATCTGACACCAGTGAAAAAACACCACCATGCAGAGTTTCCTAGGCAAGGATGGAAGACAAGTAATTTTATTAGTTATTCTTCTGTGGCATGCACATGCACACACGCTCACACACACACGCACACACATGCACACTCACATGCACAGACACACACGCACACACACACGTACGTACACATGCACACAGACACACAAACACACTTGCACACACAAACGCTCATGCACACACACGCACACACACACACACACACACACACACACACACACACACACACACACACATGCACACACACATGCACACACACACACACACACACATGCACACACACATGCAAACATGCTTGCACACACGCGTGCGTGCACACACACACACACACACACACACATGCAAACATAGCACACATGTGCACACACACACACACACACACACACACTCACACACACACACACACACACACACACACACACACACACACACACACACACACACATATTGTGCCATCAAAGCCCTACTTGGTCCACAGGGTGTAACATACATCAACAGGAATGGCTTCCACTCCCTCTACTGCCAGATGGTGTGCAATGTGCAGGGAATCATACATAATGTTTATGTATGCCAATCAGGTAGTTCCCATGACTCACATATGTGGCACAAATATGACCTGTATTAACAGTTTATATGGGGGTCTTTCCAAAAGGTTATCTTTTTAGTAGATGCAGAACCATACTGATGTACAAGATAATAACTACAGTTACCATGGAAGCAGGTGCAGGTGTTGCAGACAGGTAGCAGGTTACATGTAATGCAGACAGGTAGCAGGTTACAGGTGTTGCAGATAGGCAGCATATCACATGTAATGCAGACAGCTAGCAAGCTACATGTAATGCCAACAGGTAGCTTCACTGATGTATTTCTGTATTGCAGATGATGCCAAATATGCCCTGGAGCCATTGAAGATGACCTCTATTAGCAACCCACAGACCATGGCAGAGATGTTGTCAACAATACCTACATGGAAATATGAAACATTGTAGAATGCTTTTAGACACATGAAGGGATTATTGCACTGCATGCTGTGAACTGTGGGATCCTATAGTATATGCATAAGTGACCAGCAACTACATTTTTGTTGTGCGTTTTTCATTCACAAATTGTTGCAGCAGCCAAGAAACATCTCCAGCATGTCCTCAAGATTACTAGGGTCAACAGCTGAGGAACAGAATGGACAGTCAGGGGGTGAAAAGCAGCAGCACATGCAAGCAGAGGTGGATACAAAACATTGTGCAAGGGAGATGGCATCAGGTCTACAACTACGGGCCACAACACAGAATGAGAGGATGCATGCTTCATCACACCCAGGCTATGCAAGACAACATACTGACTAGTTACACTGTAAATCAGAGGTTACTATACCCAGACAGATTAGGGAGATAGGCAGGGCACAGTCATCGTCACTAGTACATGTGGTGGGGAGCAGTAATAGGTGTCATATGGGCCTGAGTCATGGGAGGGAGATCTGTTAACCATACACTCTGGTAGCAGGCTATAAAGAGTCAGGGATCATATTCTGTAGTGTTGTGGTGGTGCTTCCCTGTTGGGAACAATTTGTACAGCAGCTCCTTGCAGTGTCATTGCTCAATGTGGGCTGTGAGTCAACAGATGCAGAGTGTTCACCACTTTGATGAAGTCCAAGAGTAGGAGTGGAGTTCTATCAGTCCACAAGTGATATCAAAGGTGTAGAACTATCGGCACAAATGCATCCAGATTAGATGCCTCAGGTCTTGAGCCTGAGGAACATTGGTATTCATGAACATAAAAGTGGTCCAGAGCCAACAGTGATCCTGTCTCAGGAACAGTCTGCATCATATGGGTATGCCTGGCCTGTGACATTCCTCCTCACATCTGGACCCTCTCCCATGCTGACGGGCATAATGACCTGCTGAGGAAGAAAATAAGGTGGCTACAATGTGCCTCATGAAAGCACTGATAGAGGTAATGTTCCCATAGTTCCACAATATGACATGATGCATATACTTATGCATGAAGTGAACAGAGTACAACCTTTGATTACTTACATATATGTGCTTCAAGGCACCACTTGTCACAATTGCAACATCCTCCCCAACAAGGTATGTGTTTCCAAACTATTGTATTACACTGCATCCCATGTGCCCTTCTATGCATGTCACAGGGGGATTCTCAAAACATATGTCTGTGGACTTGAAGTGGTGTCATGTTTTTCATGCATTCACAGGTCAAACTGATGGAGGGTACAACACTGTATGGCAATAGAAGGCTGAAGGCAGCATGGCTACTGCAGCTGCTGCTGATGGCAGTTAACGGGTCACATAATCTCATGACACAGTGGCATTGAATACAGCACTCCAGTGAAGGGGGAACAGAAGTGGAAACAGTGACACACCTTGTTGTTGGTTGTGATATACTAATGGCAGAGGGTCTGTACACTGAAAGCCATAATAATAATGTGGCAAGACTGTTACACTGGAGATTGTGCAAACACTAAAATACTGAAGTAATTAAGAAGCATTAGAAACATGATCCACAAAGCATTATAGAGAATTATGAATTTTACATCACATGGGATCACCCATTACCAACAGTTCAAAAAACAGATATTTAATAGTCCATGATATGAAGACAAAAGTAACACTGATCATTAATATTGTTACACTCAGCGATTGCAGTGTGTTTATTATAGAGAAAGGCAAAGTCATAAAATACCAAGGTTTGCAGGCAGAAATGAGGTCAATGTTGAAGAAGGATACCCAGACAGTTCCAACAGTAGTAAGAGCAATGGGTGTCATAAAAAATTATTTACACTCATATTTAGATATGCTACATGTAACACCATATGAATTGCAGAAGGAATCAATACTGGGCACATTGTGGGTGCTGTGAAGGGCACTTTTTGCTAACATCAAAGATCGAAATAGTACTAATTTCACAAATTTTTATCATACCCTGAGTTAGGAATGGGGTCCATTTCTATCACAGTACTAAAAACCCAAAATACTGAGAAATTAAAGTAGTACACCAACCCCATTGATGGAGGATATGATCCATGACAACCTAAAGTGATCCAGAGTATGAAAGTAACAATCTCGTTACTCGTGAATTAACCCCATATTATAGTTTTGTAATTAATTGTCACAGTCCCCCCACCTATGGAAGTGTTGATGACTGAGGTCTGCCTTCCCCCTAACCTGGGTTGCCATGTTTATATCTGATGCAAAGTATGCACAGACCAGTCAATGCCTTGCATAGCCTGAATGTTACATCATGCATCATATTACTATGTACTGTTTGCATCATGGCCCATAACTGTGGATCAGATGTTGTCACTTTGCCATACACATTATCCCCATTGTTACCCTGGCTGTGGCTCTATTGATACAGTTCTACAAACAGTAAATACTGACTAGCTTCCTTAAATATCGCTGCACAGTCACTTGCCTGGTTTCAAAACTACCTATCAGATAGAAGCCAGGCAGTTAAATGGCAAAATACTATCTCAATCTTTCTTCTAGTATCTGTTGAAGTACCCCAAGTATCTAGCTTAGGTCCGATTCTCCTTAATATCTTTGTAAATGACCTCCCTCTGGCATGTAAGCATTCAGCTATAGTCTAATAAGCAGATGTACCCATGAATTACCACAAAGGTGGCTGTACACTAAACACCGAAAGTGTGATAAGAGACTTAGGGACACAGGTGGACAGTGGTCTCACCTTTGATAACCACATCACCACAACAGTCAGGAAATCTTTCTATGTGGCACACCTCATCACTAAGGGCTTTTATTCAAGAGAAAAGGAGGTCATTGTCCCTCATTAGACCCATTATAGAATACAATGCCCATTTGGTATGTACCTCTCAAGACATCTGCAACAACTGAAAAGGCCGCAGAAATACCTCACTAAAAGAATCACAGGCCTAAAGCAGATGCCCTATGCTGACCGCCTTAAAAAACTCCAGCTATACTCTGTCGCATATCGTCTACTCCGAGGCGATCTCTGCTTAACATAGAAGGCCATGTCAAACCCAGAGCTGTTGGACATGCTACACTTAAAGAAATCCCAGTCCCTCAGAGCCACACGCTCCAGGGATCTAAACCTTATCACAATAAACAAAACATGCTGGAGGGATAGGTTCCTGACACAGAGACTCCCCAGACTCTGGAATAGACTGCCCATACATGTCGAGCAGAGCGCTTCTTTGGCCTTCTTCAAAAGGAACCTTGATGATTGGATGGGAGAAAGGAAATTCACTCCGAGGATCACGTCAGTCATCCTGCTAGACAGGGGTCCAGGAAAGTAAATAGTGTGGGAAGAAATAGCCAGTGAATTGTTATGGCTAGGCTTGTATAGGCCCTAGGGCCGATAGCCTAGTACCAACCTATGAACCTATGAACCTATGACTTCCCTCTTATATTCTCTGCTAAAACTCTCCAGCATAAACAAAAAATCACCCAAGACTTTTTCACCTCCATAGAAAAATGAGTCATATTACCCAACGACTTATAAACCTCACCAAAAAGTAAATGAATCCTATTTGCACCTAAACACATAGCTACAGAAAAGACCCAGCTCCAGATAACCTCAAGTAACAATACTCAGAGTGAGCTAGTAACACATACCAACCCCCTCAGTATAACCACCAAAAATAATATCACAAAGAGGGAATGTAGAAAAGAAGATTAATAAATTAGAAGTTAAAAAAATAGAAGCTGACATTATGGAGTGCCTGCAAAGAGAAGGATTTGATACAGAAGGTCTAACTCAGGTTACATCACAGCATGATGGAACAAGTCCCCAAAGTAAGGAGAAGCAGGAAGATCAGGAGACATCTGACAAAGAAATATAGACATGGCAAAGAAAAAGAGATTTAATATGGTGTAATATTTATACAAAGGAGAAAGCAAAACTAATCAATACAAAAAGAGCAGCACCAAAGATATTTGAAGAGAAATACAGACAAAGGAATCTGGGTATGGAAAACTTTACAACACAAAAAATAAGACAAAGAGGAAAAGTAGAAAAGGAGATCAGTAATGGAGAAGTTAAAGAAATAGAAACCGAGGTTATGGAGAACCTGCAAAGTGAAGGATTCACTGTAGACAATCTAATTCAGAAAGCACCACAATAGGATAGAGCAATGGACATCCAAATTAAAGGACAACCAGTGGAATAGGAAGCAATTGGTCAGGTGCCATAAGAAGATATTTTGGAGCCTTCCACAGGAAATGAGTATAAACATTCAGTTGAAGCTAGACAACAAGGGAAGGAACAGGAAACTGTGGAAACTCTGATGCAGTCAGTGTTGAGGAGTGATAGGCCAGTGAGTTCTCATATGACAGAGCTACAGATGGCACAGGGTGAAATCGAAGAGAATGTGCCACAGGAAGATGCAATACAACTTTCTATACAATGTCCACAGGAAATGGAAAACAAAAAATGTGCCCTCAGTTTAGAAGAAAATGAGCTGAGAGAAGAGTTGCTTGACTTAGAGATAGACATATTAAGATCAGTGAAAGAAATAGATTGCACAAGGTCAATAAAACCCCAAAAGTCAGAAGTTTGATAAAACAAATGAACAGAATAGTTATGACTGTCCATACAGATCCATGTGATATAACAGAAATAAACAGGATATATTACTGTGCTGCTATATTAATAACTGATAAAGTTCTACCACAAGAACACAGGATCATGAGGGAAAGGAAGGGGAGAAATCAAATACCATCATGGAAATATCAAATAGAGAAAACTATAAAGCAATTAAGACAAGAAGTGACACTGTTAGAAGACTATAGAAGAGGGAACAGATAAACAAAAATACTTAGAAAAATAAATGTGATAAAAGCAATGTACAGTATTAGAACAGATCAGGATCTATCATGCACTATCACAAATAAACTCAAAATCTCAGCACAGGTGGAAAAACATAGAAGCTATGCATATAAATATAAAAGAAAAGTGCAAAATAAGCAATTTATTTATGACACAAAAATGTTTTATAGAGAATTGGGAAACAAGGTAAAAGGAATTGAAAGACCACCAAAAAAAGAAGAAACAAATAAATTTTGGAGACGTATCTATGAAGATCCTGTGGAACATAAAGATGCTAAATGAATAGAAGAAGTAAAAGAAAGAATAAGAAGTTTAAAGGTACAGGATATGAAATGGAATGAAGTAACAGCCAGAGAGACTGAAACAAACTTAAGAAAAGCCTCAAATTGGAAAACCCCAGGCCCAGATGCAGTACCTAACTTCTGGTTAAAAGTATTAACATCTTTGCATGAAGATTTAGCCATGAGTAAGTTTTATGCGCACCCCGAACAGACACCAACCTGGCTAACAACAGGCAAAACAATGCTTCTACTTAAGAGTGAACCTGCAAGGTACCCTAAAAATTATAGACCAATAACTTGCCTTATGATGATGTAGCAGCTATACACTGGAATTGATAATGACAGAGTCTTTAGTAATTCAGAAGAAAACTCAATTATGGAAACAGAACTAAAGGGCAATAAAAGAAAGTCATGGAACAAAGGATCATTTGTTGTTAAATAAAGTCATAATGGAGAAATATAAAAAGGGGAAGAATCTAAGTATGGCATGGATTGACTATAAAAAAAATTTGATATCATTTCACATTCATGGATAAAAGATAGCTTAAAAATGTATAAGCTACATCGTAAACTTGATCGACTACATTACAGTGACCATGAAACACTAGCAGACCACTTTGCAATTAATCCATTATAAAGGACAAAATATTATTCCAGGGATAACAATTCAAATTGGGATATTCCAAGGTGACTCTCTGTCACTGCTGCTATTCTGCCTTGCCCTTAACCCATCAAGTTGTCTACTTAACATCTTAGGCCATGGCTATAACTTGGCTCCTAGAAAAAGTACAGTTGTGCAAACTTACCATAAATGTAGATGTTCGAGTGTATTCACTGTTGCAGTTATTACATTTGGGTAATCTGCTGGCAGGTTGCCCTCAGTCGGCCTGAATTCCAAAATCTTGGGTTCTGCGTCAGTTGCTGTCTCCTCCTCCATGACATCAGGTCGTCAGGGGTATAAAACATGCAGCCAACGCCATTTTCTTTAGTTTTTCTTGCCCCCGATGTCAGGTGCCCCCAAAAAGGTAGCAGTGTTTTTGTGTATATATATATATATATATATATATATATATATATATATATATATATATACACACATGCATCAATATAAACTTTACCTTCATCTACAAGCAAATACACCACATAGGTTGTAGGAGATAGAGAAGGAAAGATAAACTGTAGAATGGCAGGGGGATGGAGGGAGGGTAACCTGGACTGCAACAGTGAATATACTTGAACTTCTACATTATGGTAAGTGTACACAACTGTACTATGTCCTTCGTGTTTCACTGTTGCAGTCATTACATGTGGGTAGAATGCCAAAGCTATGGTTGGGAGGCTGGAGCTAAACAGCATTAGGTGCGGATATAAGGCCCTGCAGCACTGCAGTGGCAAACCCTGCCCTGGACTTAGAGTAGAGAGGCAAATGGTAATGCTTTGTAAAGGTGTGAACAGAACTCCAAGTAGCAGCCTCTAGAATGTCTTTGGTTGGTACTCCTCTGAGAAAGGCTGCTGAAGTAGCTGCAGCTCTGGTGGAATGAGACCTAATGCCCTTGGGCACAGGTTTACCATGGTGTAAGTAGCAGAAACAGATACAGTGGCTTATCCACTTTGAAACTGTCTTCTTTGAGATAGCCTTTCCTTCTGATCCTGCAGCATATGACACTAGTAATTGCTCAGTTTTTCTTAGAGCTTTTGTCCTGCTCAAGTAGAATCATAGCTGTCTGTGCACGTCCAAGGAATGTAGAATTCTCTCCCCTTTGTTCTGCGGATTTGGATAAAAAGTTGGCAAATAAATTGTTTGGTTAAGAGCCACACTAGAAACCACCTTAGGCATAAAAGTAGGATCTGTCCTCAGAGACACCCTGTCTGGGTAAAATATGATAAAAGGCTCTACAGCCATGAAGGCCTGAAGCTCTGAAACTCTTCTTGCTGAAGTAGTTGCTAGTGGCAGAGCCGTCTTCCATGATAAGAACTTTATATCAGTGGTAGCGGATGGTTCAAATGGAGGCAGGGTGAGTTTTTCCAACACATAATTGAGGTTCCATGCAGGTAATGGTGATCTTCTAGGAGGCCTTAGGTTTTGGCTCCTCTAAGATACTGCCTTAGTAAAGGATGAGAAAAAATTGGTGGCTCTGTATTGTAGTGAGCCGAAATGGCAGAGGCATGGATTTTAATTGATGAGAAAGATAGGCCTTTGTCAAGCATCTCAGTTAAGTATTGTAATATCTGAGGAATATTTGGTTCTGCTGTATCCGTTCCTTGTGCTTGATTCCAAGCACAAAATCTCTTCCATTTGTCAGCATAAGATTTTCTAGTACTAGGCCTTCTGGCTTCCAAAATGACATCCATCACAGCTTTACTGAGAGGTGTTGTTTGTATGACTATATGATTAGCCATGCTGCCAGGTTCAGAGTCTGTAGTTGATTGTGCAGGATCTGATTGTTTTGCTGGGACAGTAGTTGTGGTCTGTGAGGCAAGGTCCAAGCTGGGTATTGAGACAAGTTCCTTAGGATTGGGTACCAGTATTGACGGAGCCAGTCCGGGGCAATTAGTATCATCTTTGGCCTTTCTTCTCTGGCTTTTAGGAGGACCTTGGGTAGAAGAGGCAGATGAGGAAAGGCATAAACTGACAGTTTTTTACAACTGAAGGATAGAGCGCCCACTTTTCATGCTTGTCTGTGATAAGTCCTTGTGCAAAATCTTGTCAATTGATAATTTTGAGGAGAGGCAAATAGATCTATGTCTGGGCTCCCCCACTTCTGTGTTATCATGCTGAATACTTGTGGATTTAGTTTCCACTCGTGAGGATCCATAAGATTTCTGCTTAAGTCGTCTGCCAGAGTGTTCTGTTTTCCTGGCAGGAACTGAGCTTGAAGATTTATTTGGTAGGTCAAAGCTGTGTCCCACAGTGCCATGGCTAATCTGCAAAGAGGGTATGAGTGTGTGCCCCCTTGCTTGTTTATATACCACATGACTGTGGTGTTGTCAGCCTTTATCAGTAGTTGTCCTGGATGAAGTAAGTCCTTGAAGGCTGTTAGGGCATTTTGAACAGCTAGCATCTCTTTCTGGTTGATATGTAGATGCATTTGATTTGGTGGCCATATGTCCTGAATGCATCTTCCTGCCATGTGGGTCCCCAAAGCATAATCTGATGCGTCTGTTGTTAAGGTTTGGTTGGCAGGGGGTAGAGTGAAGGGCCATCCCATGTTTTGGTGACAGGCCTTTGCCCACCATAGAAACTCCTGTTGTAGGCAGGGGATGAGAGGAATCATTGTTTCCAGACTGTGTGAATGTTGACGCCATAAACTTTTTAGGTACCATTGAAGTTTCCTCATATGCAGTCTTGCATAGGGAATTATTAGGATGCAGGAAGCCATGAAGCCCAGAGCCTGCAGAATTTGTCTTGCAGATGATTAGGTTTTTGTTGCCATCAGTTTGAAGTAAGTAGTCAGTTGCCTTTGTTTGTCTGGCATGAGGTAAGCCATCTGGGCAGTTGTATGCAAGCTTTCACACAGGAATGTTATCTTTTGAGAGGCTACCAGTTGTGATTTATTTTCATTTATTGTGTACCCTAGGTATGCTAGAAGCCTTTTCACAAACGCCAGGTGTCATAGAAGAGTGTCCTTGTTCTCTGCTTGAATGAGACAGTCGTCCAAGTAAGGATATATTTGAATACTTCTTTGTCTGCAAAATGCAATTACTGGTACCAGGCACTTTGTAAAGACACTGGCGCAGTAGATAAGCCAAATGGCAGTGCAGAGAATTGGTAATGCATTAAGCCAGCCTTGAATCTGAGGTATCTTCTGCACAACTGTCTTATTGGGACATGCAGGTATGCCTCTTTTAAGTCTAAAGTCACCAGCCAAGCATTCTTGCCCAGCATGGGCAGAAGCTGTTGTAAAGTGAGCATTTTGAATTTTGGAATGTCCAGGTATGTGTTCAAAATCGATAAATCCGGTACTGGCCACCAGGCCTTGTCCTTTCTGGGTACCAAGAACAGTCTTGAGTAAAACCCTTGTCCTTTTTCCTGTTCTGGTACTGTCTGAATGGCCCCCATATCCATGAGGGATGTAACCTGTTTCTGAGCCTCTGCCCATTGGCTTTTTGGCAGGTCTGGCCAACCATTTGTCCTTGGCAGAGTGTGGAAATGGAATCTGTATCCCTGTGATTAGATGTTCAGGACCCACTTGTCCTGTGTTATTAACTGCCAATGTTGAGCAAAAAGTGCTAATTTTCCCCCTGTGGGTGCTGCCAAAAGATAAGTGCTTAGTGTAGGCAGAGGAAAGTCACTGGGATTGCTTTCTGTAGGTTTGCGCTTTATCTCCTCCAGATTTGGAGGTGGATGTGCCCCATTGCTTTGACCTGTATGAGTCTTGAGCCTGGTACCTGGAACCCTTAGGGCATCTGGACTTGCCCCTTTGAGCTTTCTGACACAGGAAAGGACCAATTTTTTGTAGGCCAGTGTCTACTGAATCTAGGTGGCTGCATTTGTAAGAAATCTTTAACAGTTTGCATACTTAGCTTTGTCTTCCATTTTCTTGAAAACCTCTTCTGCCTTAATACCAAACAGAGAATCATGCTGTGGAGGTGCATCTAGCAATTTAGCTTTAACATTATCAGGCACATTTTGTTCCTTTAACCAGGCATGCCTCCTAATCACAGATCCAGTAACTGCGGCCCTGCAGGAGGCCTCTAAAGAATCAAAACCACATTGCAAAATATGCTTTCCAACTTGTTCAGCTGCATGCAATAATTCCTGCAATTCCTTATTTTCTGCACATTCTGAAATCAACATCATTTTCTGTTTCATCAATCCCATAACATGTTGTTGGTACTTAACCATATGAAATTGACAGTTTAAGGCCCTGATTGCTAAGGTTTCAGATGTATAAACATTTTCCCCATCTGTCCAGTGCCCTAGAATCTCTGTCAGAGGGGGTAGGGTTTTTTGCTGTTGAGGCCTTAACTCCCTTTGGGCCCTGTGAAATAGTTTCAGGATCAGCAGCAGGGCTTCTAAATAAAAATTTATGAGAATCAGAATACCTGTCAGGCTTAATGGGAGCCGGAGGTAAAGAGTCAGGGGTCAGGCTTGACTCTGAAAAAACATCATCCACAATGTCTAGCACAGGGGGAATGGCTAAAGGCTTGTGCTGAGGGAGAAGGAGGAAATCCCTGAGCCTCTTTTTTGATTCTGAGAAGTCTTGACTCTCCCAGTGAAAATGCTCCCTCAAAGTATGCAAAGTTTCTCCAAATGAATAATCCTCAGGAGGAGATGCAGATGGAATACACTCCTCAGCATGAGAATCCTCATAGGGAGGTAAAGATAATTCCTGATCAGAAGAAGAATCAGAAGAAATAGAAACCTGATCTGAAGATTCATAGTCAGTGTCTTGCCTAGGCCTCTTATCTGGAGGGGGATGGGTACCCCTGATCAAGGTAATAAGGTCTTCAGCCATTTTGATCATCTGTTTTTTAGGCATAGAGGCCTGTGCACGTGGCTCGGGCATCGTTTTTTTTAGTTTTAGAAGGTGTCTTTGCCTTTGGTTTTGCAGCTTTCGTCGGTTTGATATAAAAATGTTGAGGTCTGAATACACCCTCAGAAGCCGGTGCCTGCTCAGCGGCTCCGGACCCATCCGAGGGAGATACATCCGTCGGTCCAATACCTTGAGTATCTTGCGGCATGCTGGACTCCACATGGGTGTCGGTAGAGGCCTGCGACTCGAAGGTAGTGGGTATCAGGGACTGCGAAAGTGCCTCACTGAGTACCGGCGAACTGGTGGCTGGCTTAGGAGAAGCTTCGTCGTTGGTTCTGGATCTCGACTGCCTTTCTCCGTCCTGTTCTTTGCATTTTTTATGTACTCCAGTAGTCGGATTGCTATCCGATGACATCTCTGGGTAGTTAA
The DNA here is from genome assembly GCF_019279795.1 of Protopterus annectens. Classification (NCBI taxonomy): domain Eukaryota; kingdom Metazoa; phylum Chordata; order Ceratodontiformes; family Protopteridae; genus Protopterus; species Protopterus annectens. Next base: position 1,172,152,263 of record NC_056737.1, on the reverse strand, counting down.
ATCTGTTTCCAAAATACTTAGATGCAAAAATATACCGACGCTTAATAGTGCGTTGGTTAAATCTAGCACAAAACCGACAGCCAGGCACGTTGTGATCAGCGCCTAGGCAAGGAATACAGTATAAATGGAAATCCTTATGAGATATTTGCTTCCCACAAGTAATATAATTATTAACTTTTTCTGACATCGGTAAAAAGCAAGAAAAAAGTTTCCCCAACAGGGTACTTAGCTTTATTGAAGACTTCGGTGCTGAAACTCAAACACGAATATTTCAGTAGTCGGCCTCCCAGCACTTGCAAAATGCTTCTGCTTCGGGCACCGCGCGGCAAGAAAGACTAAAGAAAAAGGTGTCAGCTGCATGTTTTATACCCCTGATGACCTGATGTCATTGAAGAGAAGACAGCAACCGACGCAGGACCCAAGACTTTGGAATTCAGGCTGACTGAGGGCAACCTGCCAGCAGATTACCCAAATGTAATGACTGTAACAGTGAAACATGAAGAACATCAACAAAGCATAAAGACTTCTCATCTTCTCTTTCTTGATGAATTGAAACTGTATAGCTCATCAGATGAGGAACTGAAAGTCATGGGTGGCCTGTGCTATTGGACTTCATCCCCCAGATGTAAAATAAGAAAGAAAGTCAAATAAAATAAAATAAAACACAAAAGAAAAAAAGAAAAAACGATCGCAAATAGCGGAATTTCGCACATGAGCACTAGCATTTCTGATATCCGGACTGCTGCTGAGACAGTCTGGAGCATGTGCAGACTGTCTCAGCAGCAGTCCGGATTACGAAGCATTCAAGTGCAGAGATCCCAGAAGTCTATGCAGTTGTAACTGCATAGACTGTCACAGGAAAGGGATCGGACTCAGACTGCAATGTCGGCAGGCTGGGAGTCTTGTCAGGGAAGGATATCTCACGGGCTTAACAAAGCTGTGGAAGGATGTATTTACTGCTGCTCCAACGAACAAAGCTGTGTAAGGATTTACCTGTCCCAGGTAGTGCCATGGTTTGATTCTTTAATGTTACATTTGCAATGTATTTTTGTATATGTGACTTGATTGGGCAGTGCATACAAGCTGTGGTTCATTTGTGTTTAGAGTAATGTCCTCTCTTCATAGAACTGTCCCTGCTTGTATAGTTCTATTATGAAAGAATAAATGATTACCAGAGTCCCAACATTTATGGCCTTAAATACTGGCATCCTGTCTCCCTGTGCTGGACTCCAACTTTTGTTTTTCCTAAGTCAGTGAAGAGATGACTATGGTTGAGTTCTGTATTTCATCTTGCAGACTAGATTTTTTCATCCTGTGTTTGTCTGCCTGTTGTTACATTGGTGTATTTGTTGCAGAAAATGTAATCGTGTACATTTAACAAAGCCACAGACAGGAAGAGAGGAAGATATAACAATGGCCATTTCTTGAGGTAGTGAAGTAAATGTAGTAGTTTGCATTGACTGTAAGTGTGGTTTCTCCTCTGCCCAAAATATTTTTGGACTTGTGTGACTGTGTTGCATGGTGTAATAACTTTCTGTTAGGAAAATAAGTGTAATTCAATGTTCTTCCTACCAGCATTGTATGGCGTGCTCAGTAAAATCTTCTGTTTCTGTCAAAAAATGTTCTAGTTTGGGAAATAGAAAAAAGGCACAGTAATACAAGGTGGTGAGGTGTACCTCATGCGGTCCAGAGATCGAGTTCCTTATCCAGCGTTTTCCTATGTGATGTGTGACTCTTGAGGAAGTCACTTAACCAGTCACTTCATTCAATTTCTGTATGTGAGCTTTTCATCAGGCAGTACTGTTTCTGTGACTTCAATAGTGACTCAGTGTGGTTTGTTGTGCAAAATGTCACGTATCTGTTAAAAGAAAAAAACTCACTGCGTATTTGTGGGCTGCTTGAGGCTGAAGATTAGTGTTTTGAGAAAGTGGGGACCAAATTACTGTTTGGAATCTTTATCAATCAATAGTTCATTAATCAGTAAGGAAAGATGGCCCAATGGCTCAGTCATGGCTTATTTGTTTTTAATTGACTGTTATGGTCACAGTGATTTTTGGGAATTTCATGTCATTGTTTCATTTATCAGTGCTAAATGCTTATGTTTGGCTTTAATGAATTATGGTCATGAGTGGAATGCATTTCACCTTCAGATGTCTTAATGCAAGATGCATATGTTTTTACTTTTGGAAGGTAGGGTGTGTGTTTGTGTGCGTGTGTGTGTGTGTGTGTGTGTGTGTGTGTGTGTGTGTGTGTGTGTGTGTGTGTGTGTCTGTGTGTGTGTGTGTGTGTGTGTGTGAAATGCCCCACATGCTACATGGTGGTGGGTAGAGTATAAGGCTTGAACCCTGTACCTTGGGCCCAGGTGGCAAGAGCCTGAATTCCCTACCCACCACCATTTGTAAAAATGTTGTAGATTTTTCCCTCATACTTGTTCTGTTCCTCATAAAATCTGTGGTTTCTGTATTTTTGTGTCCTTGCAAAGCCAGTAGTGCATTGGTGCAGTGGTAGCATTGTTGCCTGACAGCTACATGTTCTCTGGTTTGATTCTTGGCTGGGGTGCCTTACCTTCTGTGTGGAGTCTGTATGCCCTCCCTGTTTTTGTTTCCTCTAGTGCCCTCACATCTTACAAATACATGTGCCTGTCTGGAGTGCCTGGGCCTCTGCTAAAAATTAGCTTTTGTTCCAAGTCAGACTTTCCTGGTTAACAAATGTTAAAATTGACACGCATTTGAATATCAGACTTCATATTCTTCAGGAAGTGCGTGGTAACACAAAAGCTTTTATTCTAGCAAATTTCTAAGTGTATAAGATGGATATTTGAAATGTGCCCCTATTTTTGGGACTGTATTCCCCCATTATTGGCTTCATCCAGGTTTTGTGCGAAGGTTGAGAGCTATGGTAAGAACCGAATTCACTGAATATGTTTGGGGGCTATATTCCCCATTACTGGCTTTGTCCAGGTGTTTTTTGCTAAGGGGTTGAGAGCTATGGTGAGAACTGAATTCACTGAATGTTTGGGGGCTGTATTCACCCATTACTGGCTTTGTTCAGGTGTTTTGTGCTAAGAGGTTGACAGCTGTGCTATGGTGAGAACTGAATTCACTAAATGGTAGCCATTTAAGTTTCCGTCTTCCTCTTTCACAAAACAGCTGATTTGGCATAGTGGTATGTTGCTCTGACTGTTTTGCATAGGGTCTGGGGTTTAAGGCTTGGCAGTGAAATGTATGGTGGTAACACAGCATTTTATTCTAGCAACTTTCCAACATTATACAAGCAATGTTTAAAATGTGTCCCTGGTTTTTGGGCTTTTGTCCCCTCCCACAATAAACTTTGGCTTTTTCTAGATTTCTTTATGCTGCAAAGTTCAGAGATACAACTGAGTGAATAGATTTTACAAGGAGCTGAGAGCTGCAGGGGAGCAGAAGTTTAGTGCTGCTTATGCTGTGTCTGCTTACATTGTTAATAGCACAACAGGTAGTATACTTGTTTTTGATGCAGAAGGCTGTGGGTTCTACTTCCACAGTAGATAGATGCATTTCTGATAATTACTGTACTGTGTTGCAAAAGGGGTGGATGTGAAGATACCTAGTAACTATGAACCTGTTATTGTTTGCCATCCATTCCCTATTGCAATATTACTAGCTTATCATTTTTTTTAGTGTAAGATAGGCAATTTATTCCTCAAGGGTAACGGGCACTTTATTTGTAAATGAAACAATGAAATACAAAGTTGTTTGCTAGCAGCAACCTCTTCAGTAGTTACATATCTCTTTAATGTGGAATTACTTAGATGACTTTTACTTCTTCAGAGGTTGTGCATATGTACTGATACTGGTGGACTGTAGAAGTTTGAGTAGACTTTTATGATGGAAATGTTCTGAATTGAGCAGTTTTGTCATTACTGGTACATGCATTTTGTTTTATTGTTTACTGGAAAAATTTCAAAACAATAAATTTAAAACACCCTCTAAAACTGTACTGTATTGTACAAAGAATATAACTGAATACACTCAGGAAGGTGTATGAAAGAGCATGTGTATGTTTCATGTGCAAGGGGCCTGTGATTTGAAAACAGCCCAAACCCAAAGTTAATCTGCCACTGGCAAAATGTATTTTCTTTGAATGTGGGTTTCAATGCTGTTTCAGTGATTGTGAGTTTTCAAGGGCAGAGAAGTTTTAATGCTAAGTCTGTTCTCATTGTGAGACTGCATTGCTTTGTTTAGCAGATATGATATCTATTAGTGTTTGCGCTGTAAAATGCAAAATAAAACTTTTAAATGAAGTCCAAATCATCGCAGAAGTAAAGCAGTATGCACATTAGTGTTTATGGTAAATGGGGTGAAATAGCCAAGTAATGGTTTATTGGAATGGCTGTATGGGGGAAGCTCCATTTGATCATGATTTTGTGAGGGGGGAAGGGCAGCAAACTCAAAGACAGTCCTGGCTGAACTATACCTCTCAACTGTCCAGATTTTTGCAGAATAAATAGATTTTTGCTTTTTATTTTTCATTTGTTCCTCATAAAATGTGTGGTTTTCTGTCAAATCATTTAGGAATGAAGTCACTAAATAATGACAAAAGTACAGTTTTGTACCTACCATAAATGTAGATGTCCGAGAGGAATGCATCTGCAGTCTTTACAAATGGGTTGTCCTGTCGTCAGGCAGCCTTTGGTCGGCCGGATTCCAAAGTCTGGGTCTGGCTTTGGCTGGTGTCGCACTTCACCCGACATCATTGCGGCAGTTCTTCAGGTATAAAGGCATCAGACGACGCCATTTTCCTCAGTGTTTCTTGCCCCAGATGCCAGGTGCCCTCTTGGTTGGCTAAATTTGGATAAATGCCAAAGTTTCCAAATAGTAGAGAGCAAACACACAAAATAAACATGTATGTACATATATACAAACAAATACACCATAATAGATCCCCCCCAAGCTAGCTGAAGATTGGTAAGTACCCTAGGAGTACCTCAGAGGGGAAGGAGGGTGGGTAATCCTGACTGCAGATGCATTCCTCTCGGACATCTACATTTATGGTAGGTACAAAACTGTACTATGTCCTTCAAGGATGCATCTGCAGTCTTTACAAATGGGTAGAATACCATAGCTAAACTAGGGGAGGAGGAAATGAGAATAGATTATGGTGTAGTCAGGATCCCTTGCAAAACAGCAGTGGCAAAACCAGCACGGGATCTAGAGTATAGAGGTAAGTTATAATGCTTGGCAAATGTATGCACGGAGGTCCAAGTAGCAGCCTCTATAATGTCCTTGGTAGCCACTCCTCGTAAGAAAGCTGTGGTAGTGGCTGTGGCCCTTGTGGAGTGAGGCCTGATGTTGTCTGGAGTTTTCTTTCCATGGAAGGAGTAACAAAATCTAATGCAATTTCCTATCCATTTGGAGATTGTCTGTTTAGAAATTGGTTTTCCTTCTTTTCCTGTTGCATAAGCTACCAGAAGCTGGTCAGTTTTTCTATTGTTTTTTGTCCTGTCCAGGTAGTAGCGTAATTGTCTGTGTACATCCAAGGTATGTAAGAGCTTTTCTCCCCTGTTCTGTGGATTGGGGAAGAATGTAGGAAGGTGGATAGCCTGATTTAAAGAAACTCTGGCTACCACCTTAGGCATAAATGTAGGATTTGTTCTCATGGACACTCTATCTTGATGGAAGATCAGGAAGGGTTGTACTGCCATTAATGCCTGTAGTTCAGAGACCCTTCTTGCCGAAGTTATTGCCAGCAAGAAAGCAGTCTTCCAGGATAAGTATTGCAATTCTGATGTAGCTGCTGGCTCGAAAGGAGGTAGAGTCAGTTTTTCTAGCACAAAGTTCAAGTCCCATGCTGGCAATGGAGGTTTTCTGGGAGGTTTTACAATATTAATTCCCTTCAGAAACTGTCTGAGCAGAGAATGCGAGAAGACAGGAGGATTCAAGTTGTATTCTGCTGAAATAGCTGATGCATGTATCTTGATGGAGGAATAGGACAGGCCTGTATGGAAGAGCTCCGCCAAGTACTCCAGGATGTTGGCTATGTTCACCAGTGTCACATCTTGCCCCTTTGCAGTACTCCAGATGAGATATCTTTTCCATTTTGCTGCATAATTCTTTCTTGTTGAAGGTCTACGAGCCTCCAGGATTATGTCTTTAACCCTTTGGGATATATTTGGGTTAATTGCTGTTATGTAATGTTCCAGGCAGTTAGCTGCAGAGTTTTTAGGTTTGGATGCAGAATGTTGTAGTTGTTCTGTGTCAGCAGTAATGGGATCAGGGGCAGTTTCCATATTTGTTCCCGGGACATGCTCCTCAGCAGTGGATACCAATGTTGTCTTGGCCAGTCTGAGGCTATCAGGATGATCCTCGGACGTTCCTCTTTGACCTTGAGAAGCACCTTGTGCATCAAAGGAAGTGGTGGGAATGCATATGCTGTCAGGCTTTTCCAACTGAAGGATAGGGAGTCCACCTTCCAAGCAAGTGGGTGGTAAGTCCTTGTGCAGAATTTCTTCAACTGGTGATTGCATGGGGATGCAAACAAGTCTATTTGTGGTAATCCCCATTCTCTTGTGATGGTTTTGAAAATGTCCGGATGCAGCATCCATTCGTGGGCATCTGTTGTAGTTCTGCTTAATATGTCTGCTAGAATGTTTTCCTTCCCTGGTACATAAATTGCCTGTAACTGAATGTTGTAGCTCAGAGCCACATCCCATAGGTCCTGTGCCAGCCGGCATAGGGGGTATGAGTGTGTGCCTCCCTGTTTGTTGATGTACCACATAACTGTGGTGTTGTCTGTCCTTATCATCAACTGGCCTTCTTGGAGAAGGGGTCTGAATGCCTGGATTGCCAATTTTACTGCCAACATTTCTTTTAGATTTATGTGCAGATGCAGCTGGTCTTGAGTCCATAGGCCTTGAATGCACTTGTCCATCATGTGTGCCCCCCAACAGAGGTCTGAGGCATCTGTCGTGATAGTTTGTCTTGGTTGACTTTTGCAGAAGGGCAGTCCTGTGTTTGATTGACAGGCCTGAACCCACCATAAGAACTCTTGCTTCAGGCATGGGATCATTGGAATTTTGGTTTCTAGGCTGTGCTTGTGTTGAGACCACAAATTCTTTAGGTACCACTGTAGCTTTCTCATATGAAGCCTGGCATGAGGGACCAGTATTATGCAGGATGCCATGAAGCCTAGAACTTGTAGCACTTTTCTTGCAGTTAGATGGCTCTGCTTTGTTAATGCCAAGAAGTAGAGAGGAAGTTGCTCTTTCTTTTCTGCAGTTAGAAATGCCATTTGTTTTGATGTGTCCAGTTCTGCACCCAGAAAGGTTATTATTTGGGATGGAATCAGCCTTGACTTTTTTGTATTGACTGTATATCCCAGGGCTTGTAGCAGGTAGATGACTCTTTGTAAGTCTTCTGTTAATTTGTTTTTGTTGTCCGCTTGTATCAGGCAGTCATCCAGGTAGGGATAGATTTGAATTCCCTGAAGTCTGCAATGAGCGATTACTGATGCCAGGCATTTCGTGAACACTCTGGGTGCAGTAGATAAGCCAAAGGGCAATGCTGAGAATTGATAATGCTCTGATCCTGCAAGAAATCTGAGGTATCTTCTGCAAATTGGTCTTATGGGGACGTGCAGGTATGCCTCCTTGAGATCTAGAGTTACCAGCCAAGACTCCTTGCCCAGCATGGGAAGAAGCTGCTGTAGGGTCAGCATTTTGAATTTTGGAACAATGAGGAATGTGTTTAAAGCAGACAGGTCTAGAATAGGCCTCCATTTGTTTTCTTTTCTTGGTACCAGGAAGAGCCTGGAGTAAAATCCCTTCCCTTGCTCCATAAATGGTACCTTTTCCACAGCTCGCATTCTTAATAATTGAGATATTTGTTTTAGAGCTTCTGCCCTTTGAGATGGTGGAGGGTTTGGCATTCCTCTCTTTCCTGGTAGTGTATGGAAATGGAACCTGTAACCTTTGTCTATAGTCTGCAAAATCCATTTTTCTCTTGTAATGCAGTGCCAGTTTCTTGAAAATAATGTTAGCTTTCCGCCTAAGGGTGCTTCTAGTTGTTCCCTGGTAGGCGGTGCCACCGCCAAGTCACTGTGATTGAGTTGTTGTAGTGGTGGTGGCTGTATCCGTGCCTCGTTGGTTGTTACCCTGCCACTGGCGACCCCTGTAGGCACCCCTGGATTGGTTTCTGCCTCTAGAGTGCCTATTCCTGCCTCTTTGTGCCTTAGAGGAGTCCGGAAAGGACCAATTCTTGGAGGGCCAATTTCTGCTAAACCTTGGAGGTTGAACTTGTAAGAAATCTTTTACTGTTTGCACAGATTTTGCTTTCTCTTCCATCTTTTTTAGTACCTGCTGTGCGGGGGCACCAAATAAATTGACCTTGTCCATAGGTGCATCCAAAAGCTTAGATTTGACATGGTCTGGTAATGCCTATTCTTTCAACCATGTATGCCTCCTGATAACTGTGCCAGTCATGGCTGATCTAAAGGAAGCCTCCAGTGCATCATAGCCACATTTTAAAGAATGGTTACTAACCTGCTGTATGTTATGTAACATTTCTTGAACATACTTTTTATCAAAAGATTCTTCAGAGGACAGTTTTTTAGTCAACTGGTCAAGCATAAACTCTTGATATTGAATCATATGAAATTGGCAGTTCAAAGCTCTAGCTGACAAAGTAGCAGAGGTGTAAACTTTTACCCCATCTCTCTAAGGACCTGGATTCCCTTTCAGAGGGAGGGGTTTTAGAAGAAGTAGCTGCTACAGCTTTAGGGCCCTGGGAGATAGTCTCTGGATCTGCAAAGGGGCCTTATATAAGTGGTGATGAGTGTCCGGGACCCTGTAGTACCTATCGGGCTTAGCAGGAGCCGGAGGTAAAGTATCAGGAGTAGTGCAAGCATCATTAAATGCATCATCAACAACAGATAGAACTGGAGGTATAGCTAAAGGCCTATGCTGTGGCAAGTGTAGAAAGGTCCTAAGCCTTTTTCTAGAGTCTGAGAAATCTTGGCCCTGCCACTGAAATTGTTCCCTCATAGCATGCAAGGTTTCCCCAAAGGAAAATTCCTCAGGAGGAGAGGCTGAAGGGATGGACTCCTCAGCATCAGAGTCTTCATAAGGAGAATAAGAAGCCTCAGGAGGGTCTGTATGTTCTGAGTCATCAGAGGAATCATCTGTGGCTACTGGCTCAGGGGGCTCTGCTCTAGGCCTTTTTCTGGAGGAGGGAGAGAGGCCCTGTCTGGATGAGGCTGGGCTCCACGAATTAAAGAGATGAGATCCTCTGCCAAAGAAAGCATATGGGAGCTGGTGCTGGGCCTGTGAGAGGGGGCTTGGCAGGCACAGGTTTTGATGCTTTGGCTGCTTTAGCCCTGGCAAAGGCCTTAATAGACATAGCTGGAGGAGGCCTAGCAGCTCCACGTGCAGGGGTAGAAATATCTAGGGGAATGGTGTCTGATAAATCCTGTGAAATCGCAACAGAAGGTTGGATTTCAGAAGCCGTTTCTACCAGGATTGAAGAGGCCTCGGTAGAAGGCAAGTTATCAGCTGAAGAAAGAACCGCTTGCTCGGTTTCGGCCGAAACCGAGACACTCGTGGTTTGCTTAACCGCGGTTTCGGCCGAAACCGTGGACCACGAGTGTCGGTCCTTTTCTTTGCGCTTTTTGGTTATTTGCGTAGTCGGAGGATCCGACGGCATAATGTAGGCAAAATCGGAGCCGAAAATCTGTTCAGCAAAGTCCGAGCGACGTCTAAGCGTCCGTCGGTTAAAAGAAGCACAGGCTAGGCAAGCTGCTACGTCGTGGTCTGGGCCTAAACAATGTATGCAATAGGAGTGGAAATCTTTATGAGGTATTTGTTTCCCACAAGATAAACAGTTATTAACTTTCTCTGACATCGGCTGAGGCAAGAAAGAGTCCCCAACAGGGTACTTAGCTTTATAGAAGTCTTCGAAGTAGTATTCGGTAATAGTAATCTCTGGATCTGACCGACCGGCACTTGCGAACAGCTTCTGCTTCGGGCGCCACGCGGCAAGAAAGACTGAGGAAAATGGCGTCGGCTGATGTCTTTATACCCAAAGAACTGCCGCAATGACGTCGGGTGAAGTGCGACACCAGCCGAAGCCAGACCCAGACTTTGGAATCCGGCCGACCGAAGGGCTGCCTGACGACAGGACAACCCATTTGTAAAGACTGCAGATGCATCCTTGAAGGACATCACTGAGTTTCAGACTTCATAACCTTTTGAAAAATGCATGCTAAAGCAAGACCTGTCATTCAATCAACTGTCTCAGTTTATACAAGAGCAATTTTTAGTACTGTTTATATGTCCCCCCCCCCCCCATATATTTGGCCTTGTCCAGATTTCATGAACAGGTTGAGAGGTATGTGCAAATAAATTGCTTTATAGAATTAGGCATATCCAAACCTCTCAACTATCCCCGATTTTGGCTCAAAATGTTGCTCTTCCCCTAATAATCCCTCCGCAAAAAGGCAATTTTGGAAGAAAACATGGAGGGCTTACAATTAATAAATAACTGTAATAATCAGTTATAGATTACTTTTATTTCAGAAATGCATGTAGATTCTTTTATTTTTTCAGCTGCTCAAGTTAGCAGTACTAATATTAAAAGGTGTCCCTTCTTTGATAGGTTCCCAGCTGTATTGTGTGGCTATTTTATATTTTTGCATCACATTTTTGGTCCATTTGTCATAAAATTGTGTTTTTTTGGCAAATTAGTGGCAAATCATTAAAGACTGATGTTAGAAAATAATGACAGACATTTCAGTTTCAGATTTCATACCCTTCAGAAAATTCATACTAATGCAAGACCTACTATTCAATTATCTTTCTAAGTTTATAAGAGCAATATTTAAAAATTGTCCTTATTTTTGGGCCTTTGCCCTACTTCTATGTATGGCTTTGTCCAGATTTCTTGCTCTGATGTTGAGAGATATGACAAATGTGTCAGGGCCATTGCAGTCAGCCAGAGACATTTCAAATTGTGACATACTTGTTGCACCCCACTCCCCCATGTAGTGACTCTGGATGTATCCAAGCAAGGCAAGGAGCAGTTATGCAGTGTAAATGTGTAGACTATCCCCCCATCCAAGGTAGACACAAGTACTACAATGGCTTTTCATCTGTCCTTGATTTTGCAGAATGTTCTGGTTTCTGTCATTTTTATACTGTTGATATATGCTTATTATTATTCAGAAAGTGCCTGTTGCTCTGTGTTTAAGTAGCAGTGCTTTAATGACCATCAGGTAAGCTTGTCTGAGATTGTAAGATGCACGTAAGCTTTAATAAGCATACTGTTAAAGAACTGCCAACATTGAAAGCCTTTCTGTTGTTGCCATGCAGAGAATACTTACATAACTAGATAAAATATAAGCCTTGGGTATTGACATGCATATGACAGTATTTGTAATAAAGGACAGGATTACATTATTTTAAGAGCTCATTACAGGCTTTACCTGCAAACTAAACAGAATGGCAATCTAACATGTGCAGTCCATATCCTGTGCAGTAATCCTTTAAGCAATATATGGTGAGCTTGTTTCTTGTTTGCTTTTCATTATTTACTTTGATCATGTTTTCCCCATGAAACAAGTAGATTGTTGCTGTCAGGCAGCAGGTCTTTTTTGAATAAGAAACATATTTACAAGTGGGGGCATCACAGAGATTGCTACTTTCAGCATGTTACTTGGTACTTTAATAAAGATGAATATAAATTATAATTAGAACTGCAGTGCAAGGAGGAGTGGTTTGAGTTGAATGCTGCTTGTCTTTTTATACTTGATTTTGACTGGCATTCCAGTAATGTATGTAAAAAGTAATTTATTTTTTCATGCCTCACAACCTTTTTGTTTCCATCTAGATATTAAGTAAGCTGTCATGCAGCCAATGGATTGAAATATGTTTTTTCTTCTACACTTCATTTTGTTTTGATTGGACTCTCATAATGATGGTTTGGCACCCAGGGCAGAGTATTTAATTAAAGTTACAGTTTTTTGTGGTTTTGAGCATAGCTCCTCCCCTTTCTAGTTGGCCAAACCCATTCCCATTGACCCCACACATTCAGCTGTCTCCTGCAGCCCCCCTTTGATTTGAAGTCACTAGCCGCCACTGCTGAAAGTACAACTGCAAGTTGTCAAAACTTTTTCAGATGATATAAGAACGTCATTTGGTCTTGATAAATGTACAAAATCAACCTTTAAAGTAGGAAAACTGCAGCACCAAGAAAATATCAGTTTGAACAAGAATGTGATATAAAAGAACTTGAGCAAGAAGGAATGTATAAATATTTGGGAAATGATGAAGGATCAACAATAAAACATGAACAAATGTGAATAAAACTTAGTAAGGAGTACTTTAAGAAATTTAAATTAATCCTGAAAACAGCATTGACATCTAGGAACAAAATCTAAGCTATAAACCAATTTGCTCTTCCTGTCCTAATTTACAGTTTTAGAGTGATTGACTGGCCCCAAAACACGTTGAATAGATTAGATGGGAAAACAAGAAGGATGCATCATGCTCAACAAATGATCTACCATCATACCAAGATTATATATTCCCCATTCCGAAGGACAGATGGGCCTCCTTAAAACTGATTACATGTACAGATCTGCAATCATGGGACTCCACACATATCTGCTGACCTCACAAGACCCAAATGTAGTGAAAGTTTTGAAACACGGGGAGAATAAATCTAAGATGACTTCCCTGCTTAGGCTAGCAGAAGTATATCAGCATTGAGCAAGAATGAAAATCAAACCAGAAGTAGATAAAAACTTGACAGAAAGTGAATGTGCCAAAAGAAAGAATATAAGGTGAAGGACCAGATGAGAAGGCAAGAAATGTGGAAAATGCATAAATATAGTTGCAAGTACAGAAAACTTCTGGCAAAACCTCATGTTGATCAGGAACAAAGGCAGGACTATTTAAGGAGAGGCGAATTCAAACCAAGAGATGAAAGGTTAATATTGGCGGCACAGGACAGTGGGCTACACACACGTTGGTTTATAAAGTCCTCTGAACATGTGGGAGAAATAGACAAATGTAAGTTTTGTAAAACAGAATTGGAAACAGTTGTACATCTCATTGCTGGTTGTGACATACTAATGGCAGAAGGACTGTATACTGAAAGGCATAATAATGTGGTGTGACTGTTGCACTGGGGATTGTGCAAACATTATGGTACTGAAGTTGATGAAAAACACTGGAAACATGAGCCACAAAGCATCATAGAAAATGATCCAATTTTCTATCCAAGAACCCATCCAAGTTACAGCCTGCTATAGATCCCCCCTCCATGACTCAGGACACCTAGACCTACTTGACCCAATCAAGGTTCCCCCTAACACCCTGGTCCTTGATGACTGCAACTACCCCACCATACACTGGGTGAACTATTCCTGCAGTAATGTACTCACCCAATGATTCCTTGGCTTCATCAAGTTCTAAAGCACTAGACTAGCTCATCTCATCCCCAACAAGGGGAGATAACATTCTGGACTTGGTTCTCACCAGCATGGGTGACCACTACACACTTCCATAGTATGTTCTTCCCTGGTAAGATCAGATTATCGGTCTGTCTCATTCAAAGTTTCTATCCCACCCAACCCCCCAGCCGTAACCAGGCTGAAAAACTTCTCAGAAGCTGACTACAACCTGCTAAGGGAGGGTATCAGTAACTTCACACCACTGCCCCCTTCAGAGGATGCAGACAACCATACCAAACAGTACGTAAATGCAGTATACAAGCACCTGTACAACTGCATGGACTCAGCCATACCCAACAGAACTAAAACCTGTTCCTCAAGGAAGCACAGACCTGTCTGGTGGACATCCTCTATCAACAGCCTTTACAACAAAAGGAATAAACTATTGTCCAAGGGCAAAAAGGAACACATGCCAAATTGGAAAAACTCCCTCCTCAGCAAGCAAATTAGATCACTAGTGAAAACCTCCAAAGTGAATTATGAATTGAAACTAGCCTCCAAACAAAAGGAAACAACAAAGCCTTCTTCAGCTACATCAGGAACCTCCATGGCAAAACCCAGGTTTGTTCCAAATTAGTACTTAATGGCACCACTTACACTGATACTGTTGACTTAGCCAACCTGCTATCTGATAGACTCAGTGCAAACTCCACCCTCCTGTCCCCCAAAGGCCCATTCGACATCCCAATACTTGTCCTGCACTTCACTTCTCCATAGATCAAGTGTTAAACACCCTATCCAGGGCAAATAACACAGCTTCCATGGGACCTGATAGCATCCCAGGCTGTATTCTGCACCATCTCCAGCAAGAACTAGCTTCGCCATTGAGCACCCAGTTCAACCACAGCCTAATTACAGGCTTCATTCCAGCAGAATGGAGAAATGCCACTGTCATCCCCTTGCACAAAGGTGATGCCAATGTTCACCTGGGAAACTATTACCCATTAGCTTAACAAGTCTAATCTGTAAACCCATGGAGCATATTATAATGGATCTCATAAACAAGGACATAGGCAATCTCCAAGCATTTGACCCCACCCAATTCGGATTTGTCAGGGGCAGATCTTGTCTGTTGAACCTGGTTGACTTCCTTGAGACTGTCACCAAGGCCCTGGATGAGGGAAAGTCAGTACATACAGCTTACCTTGACTTGGCCAAGGTCTTTGACACAATCCCCCACTCGGGCATCATCGAAAAGTTAACTTAACTTGGTGTAAATCCCTGTCTTGTCAGGTGGCTGGCCAACTGGCTCACTGATAGGACCCTTAAGGTCAAAACAGGTACCACCACCTCCAACACCAGACCTGTCATTAGTGGTGTTTCCCATGGATCTGTCCTGGGACCCCTACTGTTTGGCATCTACTTCTCAGAGGTCCGGGCAAAGACAAAGTGCCTGTGGCTGACCAAGTTTGCATACGACTGTAAGTTGGGTGCTGTCACTGACTTCCCAAATGATGTTACATACTGCAAGAGGGTCTCAGAACAACAAATAACTGGTGCCAAAGCCATGGCCTTAAGTTAAATGCAAAAAAATGTGTTATCATACCATTCAGCAAAAACACGGCCCCTACTGATTACCACATCACTGGCAACACTCTTAGCACACAACCTGTTGTGACAGACCTGGATACTCAGGTTGACAACAATCTCACATTTGACCATCATGTAGCGGCAGTGATCTGAAAAGCCTTTTACTTGGTTCATCTCATAAGTAAAGGGATTGCATCTAGAAAAAAGGAGGTTATTACCTCTCTATACTCCTCCCTCATTAGGCCAATAATTGAGTATAATGCCCAGTTTGGTATGTACCTCTCCAAACACCTGCACCAACTGGAAAGGCCACAGAAATACTTCACAAAGAGAATCCATGGCTTCCAACACTTGTCCTATGTGGACAAGCTCAAATCACTGTCACTCCACTTGGTATCATACAGATTGCTTAGAGGTGATCTATCTGTGTCTCTCCTACAAGGCAATATCAGACCCTGCCCTACTAGAGATGCTCCATATCCATAAGTCTCACTCCTCGTGCATTAACCACTTGAAAGGCCTAAATATAATATGGGACATCTACAAAACCTGCTGGAGAGACAGGTTTGTCTCCCAGAGGCTGCCCTATCTCTGGAATAGACATCTCATACATATCAAATAGAGTACCTTGCTGACCTTCTTCAAGGGCAACCTTGATGAGTGGATGGAAACCATAAATTTGTCCCAGGGGTTCCACCTTTGTCCCTCCTTGACAGGGGCAACATTTGTTGACTGAGTTTTCTTTTTTTGGGGATAAACTCTTGGCTAGGCTTGTAAGGGCCCCAGAGCCATTACCTTAGGAACCTCCTATGATCCTATGATGAAGTCTACATCACATGGAATCATCCATTACCAACAGTTCAAAAAATAGGTGCTAGAAAACTGGATATAGTGGTCCAAGAAAAGAAGGCAAAAGTAGCATTGATCACTGAAATCGCCACACCCAGTGACTACAGTGTCCTGCATACAGAGAGACACAAAGTCATAAAATATCAGGATTTGCAAGCAGAAACAAGAGAAATGTGGAAGAAAGATACGCAGATAGTTCCAATAGTAGTAGGAGCAACGGGTCTTACAAAAAATAGTCTACAATCATATTTAGATATGGTACCTGTACATTGAATTCCATATGAATTGCAGAATGAATCATTACTGGGCACAGTGTGGGTGCTGCAAAGAGCACTTCTTGCTAACATCAGTGATTGAAACAATACTAATTTCATGAACTGTAGTCATGCTTTGACTTAGGAATGGGGTCCATTCCGTCATGGTATTAGAAACTCAAAAGATTTGGAAAAATTTAAAAAAGGGAGTACCCACTGATAAACAACTCAGATTTCAACATCAAATAAAACAGGTAGTAAAAAAAAACGGTATTGTTAAACAGGATCAGACCATACCTAAAAGACAATGCAAGGAAATCTCCTCACCTTACTTCCTCCGTACTACACACTGGCCACATTCTAATTAATTTACATTCCACACAGTTACAACAACTCAAACAGTGTTATAATAAAAGTGACTAAATTCACCAACAACATCCCCAATAGGACCCAACACTGCCATACACACAAACAACTGCAATGAATGGACCTCCCAAATCACCTTACCTTCTCTCAGTTAACAGTAGCTCACACACTAATTAACAAACCAGAAAACTGCCTATCACTGCTAGGCACCATTGGTTATTATACTACAAACAGACTATTGCACTCTACTAACAAATCTCATCCACTTGTCAGTAAATCTAGCAACACTGCTGGAGAATCACTGTACTCTAATAAGGTTACAAGCAAATACAATTCTTTGCCCCTTCCTATCAGCCAAATTAACAATAACAACTCCTTCGAATCTCAACTTAAAGAACACCTACTTAACACCTGACTGTGTTGCTGCATAACACATCACAACATGTTAGCACAGCTCAGCTAAGCAATGTGCTTCGCCTCCTCTCATATAACTATGCCTCTCCCTCTGAAATGTCTATCT
Source organism: Protopterus annectens (assembly GCF_019279795.1). Classification (NCBI taxonomy): domain Eukaryota; kingdom Metazoa; phylum Chordata; order Ceratodontiformes; family Protopteridae; genus Protopterus; species Protopterus annectens. The sequence goes on along the minus strand of NC_056737.1, from coordinate 1,172,135,259 downwards.
CATTAACTTTAAATATCTATCTGGAGTCTCCCTATGCATTTGTCTTTGGCATCCTACTCATAATCCCTCCAACTGTCTCCAGTCTCTCCCCTCTGCATCCTCTTACTTACCACTATTATCCAAGAAAACTGTGTAAGCAAATCACTTGTTGTACCAGTAATGTAACTTGTCTGTACATTATTCTGTAAAATGTCTGTACATTCTTGTCCACAGAAATATGCAATTTGTCAGTGTAAATACAATGAACCTGTTCAATTGTCACTGTAGAAGTAATTTCTTTCAACTTTAACGTTGTATTGAAAAAAGAGCTTTCTCCCTGGGCTTCTGTTGAAAAGGGGATTGCTACCCAGTTGGACTACCCCAGTAACCAAAAGCAATAAATAAATAAATAAAATAAAATATTGCACACATTGTTACCCTGGCTTAGACCCTGCGGCTACATATTCCGCACATTGTTATCTGGTCTATGTCTCTGATGTTACATATTACACATGCATTGTTACCTTTGCTAAGGCTCTGCTGCTACATATGACACACATTGTTACTTTGGTTGAGGCTCTGCTGCTATATATTACACACTTATTGTTACCTTTGCTGTGGCTCTGCTGCTACATATGACACACATTGTTACTTTGGCTGAGGCTCTGCTGCTATATATTACACACACATTGTTACCTTTACTGAGGCTCTGCTGCTACATATGACACACATTGTTACTTTGGCTGAGGCTCTGCTGCTATATATTACACACACATTGTTACCTTTGCTGAGGCTCTGCTGCTACATATGGCACACATTGTTACTTTGGCTGAGGTTCTGCTGCTACATATGACAGACATTGTTACCATTGCTGAGGCTCTGTTGCTACATATGACACACATTGTTACTTTGGCTGAGGTTCTACTGCTACATATGACACACATTGTTACCATTTGCTGAGGCTCTGCTGCTACATATGACACACATTGTTACTTTGGATGAGGCTCTGCTGCTATATATTACACACACGTTGTTACCTTTGCCGTGGCTCTGCTGCTACATATGACACACATTGTTACTTTGGCTGAGGCTCTGCTGCTATATATTGCACACACATTGTTACCTTTGCTGTGGCCCTGCTGCTACATATGACACACATTGTTACTTTGGCTGAGGCTCTGCTGCTATATATTACACACACATTGTTACCTTTGCTGTGGCTCTGCTGCTACATATGACACACATTGTTACCTTTGCTGAGGCTCTGCTGCTACATATGACACACGTTGTTACTTTGGCTGAGGCTCTGCTACTACATATGACACACATTGTTACCTTTGCTGAGGATCTGCTGCTATATATTACACACACATTGTTACCTTTGCTGTGGTTCTGCTGCTATATATTACACACACATTGTTACCTTTGCTGTGGCTCTACTGCTACATATGACACACATTGTTACATTTGCTGTGGTTCTGCTGCTATATATTACACACACATTGTTACCTTTGCTGTGGATCTGCTGCTACATATGACACACATTGTTACTTTGGCTGAGGTTCTGCTGCTACATATGACACACACATTGTTACCATTGCTGAGGCTCTGCTGCTACATATGACACACATTGTTACTTTGGCTGAGGTTCTGCTGCTACATATGACACACATTGTTACCATTGCCGAGGCTCTGCTGCTACATATGACACACATTGTTACTTTGGCTGAGGCTCTGCTGCTATATATTACACACACGTTGTTACCTTTGCTGTGGCTCTGCTGCTACATATGACACACATTGTTACTTTGGCTGAGGCTCTGCTGCTATATATTGCACACACATTGTTACCTTTGCTGTGGCCCTGCTGCTACATATGACACACATTGTTATTTTGGCTGAGACTCTGCTGCTATATATTACACACACATTGTTACCTTTGCTGTGGCTCTGCTGCTACATATGACACACATTGTTACCTTTGCTGAGGCTCTGCTGCTACATATGACACACATTGTTACTTTGGCTGAGGCTCTGCTACTACATATGACACACATTGTTACCTTTGCTGAGGATCTGCTGCTACATATGACACACATTGTTACTTTGGCTGAGGCTCTGCTGCTATATATTACACACACATTGTTACCTTTACTGAGTCTCTGCTGCTACATATGACACACATTGTTACTTTGGCTGAGGCTCTGCTGCTATATATTACACACACATTGTTACCTTTGCTGAGGCTCTGCTGCTACATATGACACACATTGTTATTTTGGCTGAGGTTCTGCTGCTACATATGACACACATTGTTACCATTGCTGAGGCTCTGCTGCTACATATGACACACATTGTTACTTTGGCTGAGGTTCTGCTGCTACATATGACACACATTGTTACCATTACTGAGGCTCTGCTGCTACATATGACACACATTGTTACTTTGGCTGAGGTTCTGCTGCTACATATGACACACATTGTTACCATTGCCGAGGCTCTGCTGCTACATATGACACACATTGTTACTTTGGCTGAGGCTCTGCTGCTATATATTACACACACATTGTTACCTTTACTGAGGCTCTGCTGCTACATATTACACACACATTGTTACCTTTGCTGAGGCTCTGCTGCTACATATGACACACATTGTTACTTTGGCTGAGGTTCTGCTGCTACATATGACACACATTGTTACCATTGCTGAGGCTCTGCTGCTACATATGACACACATTGTTACTTTGGCTGAGGTTCTGCTGCTACATAATGACACACATTGTTACCATTGCTGAGGCTCTGCTGCTACATATGACACACATTGTTACTTTGGATGAGGCTCTGCTGCTATATATTACACACACGTTGTTACCTTTGCCGTGGCTCTGCTGCTACATATGACACACATTGTTACTTTGGCTGAGGCTCTGCTGCTATATGTTGCACACACATTGTTACCTTTGCTGTGGCCCTGCTGCTACATATGACACACATTGTTACTTTGGCTGAGGCTCTGCTGCTATATATTACACACACATTGTTAGCTTTGCTGTGGCTCTGCTGCTACATATGACACACATTGTTACCTTTGCTGAGGCTCTGCTGCTACATATGACACACGTTGTTACTTTGGCTGAGGCTCTGCTACTACATATGACACACATTGTTACCTTTGCTGAGGATCTGCTGCTATATATTACACGCATTGTTACCTTTGCTGTGGTTCTGCTGCTATATATTACACACACATTGTTACCTTTGCTGTGGCTCTACTGCTACATATGACACACATTGTTACATTTGCTGTGGTTCTGCTGCTATATATTACACACACATTGTTACCTTTGCTGTGGATCTGCTGCTACATATGACACACATTGTTACTTTGGCTGAGGTTCTGCTGCTACATATGACACACATTGTTACCATTGCTGAGGCTCTGCTGCTACATATGACACACATTGTTATTTTGGCTGAGGTTCTGCTGCTACATATGACACACATTGTTACCATTGCCGAGGCTCTGCTGCTACATATGACACACATTGTTACTTTTGCTGAGGCTCTGCTGCTATATATTACACACACGTTGTTACCTTTGCTGTGGCTCTGCTGCTACATATGACACACATTGTTACTTTGGCTGAGGCTCTGCTGCTATATATTGCACACACATTGTTACCTTTGCTGTGGCCCTGCTGCTACATATGACACACATTGTTATTTTGGCTGAGGCTCTGCTGCTATATATTACACACACATTGTTACCTTTGCTGTGGCTCTGCTGCTACATATGACACACATTGTTACCTTTGCTGAGGCTCTGCTGCTACATATGACACACATTGTTACTTTGGCTGAGGCTCTGCTACTACATATGACACACATTGTTACCTTTGCTGAGGATCTGCTGCTATATATTACACGCATTGTTACCTTTGCTGTGGTTCTGCTGCTATATATTACACACACATTGCTACCTTTGCTGTGGCTCTACTGCTACATATGACACACATTGTTACATTTGCTGTGGTTCTGCTGCTATATATTACACACACATTGTTACCTTTGCTGTGGATCTGCTGCTACATATGACACACATTGTTACTTTGGCTGAGGTTCTGCTGCTACATATGGCACACATTGTTACCATTGCTGAGGCTCTGCTGCTACATATGACACACATTGTTACTTTGGCTGAGGTTCTGCTGCTACATATGACACACATTGTTACCATTGCTGAGGCTCTGCTGCTACATATGACACACATTGTTACTTTGGCTGAGGCTCTGCTGCTATATATTACACACACATTGTTACCTTTGCTGTGGCTCTGCTGCTACATATGACACACATTGTTACCTTTGCTGAGGCTCTGCTGCTACATATGACACACATTGTTACTTTGGTTGAGGCTCTGCTACTACATATGACACACATTGTTACCTTTGCTGAGGATCTGCTGCTATATATTACACGCATTGTTTCCTTTGCTGTGGTTCTGCTGCTATATATTACACACACATTGTTACCTTTGCTGTGGCTCTGCTGCTACATATGACACACATTGTTACCTTTGCTGAGGCTCTGCTGCTACATATGACACACATTGTTACTTTGGCTGAGGCTCTGCTACTACATATGACACACATTGTTACCTTTGCTGAGGATCTGCTGCTATATATTGCACGCATTGTTACCTTTGCTGTGGTTCTGCTGCTATATATTACACACACATTGTTACCTTTGCTGTGGCTCTACTGCTACATATGACACACATTGTTACATTTGCTGTGGTTCTGCTGCTATATATTACACACACATTGTTACCTTTGCTGTGGATCTGCTGCTACATATGACACACATTGTTACTTTGGCTGAGGCTCTGCTGCTATATATTACACACACATTATTACCTTTGCTGAGGCTCTGCTGCTACATATGACACACATTGTTACTTTGGCTGAGGTTCTGCTGCTACATATGACACACATTGTTACTTTGGCTGAGGTTCTGCTGCTACATATGACACACATTGTTACTTTGGCTGAAGTTCTGCTGCTGCATATGACACACATTGTTACCTTTACTGTGGCTCTCCTGCTACATATGACACACATTGTTACCTTTGCTGTGGCTCTGCTGCCACATATGACACATTGTTACTTTGGCTGAGGTTCTGCTGTTGTATCTTCTTTCCCTGTATTACCTCCTTGTCTTCCTACCGCTGCTGCATTGTGTATGGCATGAGCTGTTAAGGTGTTAACGAGAATGAAACACCTGTTTTTGTATGCGCATGTTGTATAGCACAGCTCAAATCACAAATATTTTGCTGCATATCACAGAACTATACAGTAGTGCCCTAACTAAGGTGTCTAAAAGTACAGTTTTGTACCTACCATAAATGTAGATGTTCGAGTGTTCACACTGCTGCAGTCATTACACTTGGGTTATCCTGCAGTCCGCCTGAGTTCCAAAGTCTTGGTCCGGCGTCGGTTGCTGTCGCTTCTTCCCTGACGTCAGTGTGCCAGGGGTATATAAGCTGCATCCGACGCCATTTTCTTCAGTTTTTCTTGCCCCAGATGGCAGGTGCCCCCAGGTAGGTAGGCAATACATATTGCTAATCAAAAATATACAATAGAAACAATACCTTCAGTTACCAGCAAATACACCCCAAAGGTTGTATAGGATAGAAAGGTATAGATACCTCCAGCTAGTTCAGAGGGGATGGAGAGAGGGTAACCTGGACTGCAGCAGTGTGAACACTCGAACATCTACATTTATGGTAGGTACAAAACTTTACTATGTTCATCGTGTTACAATGCTACAGTCATTACACTTGGGTAGAATCCCAAAGCTGAGGTTGGGTGGCTGGTCTATAAAGAGTTAGGATTGGCTATGAGGCCCTGCAGAACTGCAGTGGCAAATTCTGCTCCGGATTTAGAGTAAAGAGGCAGGTGGTAATGCTTGGTAAAGGTGTGCACTGAACTCCAAGTTGCAGCCTCCAAAATTTCCTTGGTAGGTACTCCTCTGAGAAAGGCTGGTGAAGTGGCTGTTGCTCTGGTGGAATGTGGCCTAATGTTCTTTGTGACTGATTTTACATGCTGTGTGTAGCAGTACAGAATACAGTGTCCTATCCATTTGGATATAGTCTGCTTTGAGATAGCCTTGCCCTGTGATCCTGCAGCATATGCTACAAACAGTTGCTCAGTCTTCCTGAAAGCCTTTGTTTTGTCCAAGTAGAAGCGTAGCTGCCTGTGTATGTCCAAAGAATGCAGAAGTTTCTCCCCTTTATTCTGGGGGTTTGGATAAAAAGTTGGCAAATGGATGGTTTGGTTAAGAGCCACACTAGATACCACCTTTGGCATAAAGGTAGGGTTTGTCCTTAAAGATACCCTGTCCTGATGAAAAATTATAAAAGGTTCCACTGCCATTAATGCCTGTAGCTCTGAGACTCTTCGTGCTGAAGTTACTGCCAGGAGCAGAGCTGTTTTCCATGATAAAAATTTTAGATCGGCTGTATTGGCTGGCTCAAAAGGTGGTAGGGTCAGTTTTTCCAAAACAAAATTGAGGTCCCAAATTGGTGATGGTGCTCTCCAGGGCAGACTTATGTTTTTAGCCCCTCTGAGGTACTGCTTTAGCAAGGGATGACAGAATAAAGGAGGATCCGTGTTGTAATGTGCTGAAATGGCAGAGGCGTGGATCTTAATTGATGAGAAGGATAGGCCTCTGTCCAGCATCTCAGTTAAGTATTGTAAAATCTGAGGAATGTTTGGAATAAGAGGGTCAAGGCTTTGAGCCTGGTTCCAGGCACAGAATCTCTTCCATTTTTCTGAGTAAGCTTTCCTGGTGCTAGGCCTCCTGGCCTCCAAAATGACATCCATAACAGCTTTAGAGAGAGGTGTTGTCTGTTTGACTAATGTATCTGCCATGCAGCCAGGTTTAGGGCTTTGAGCTGACCGTGCAGGATCTGGTTGTTTTGTTGAGTCAGAAGGTGTGGAATTTGAGGCAAAATCCATAGTGGGCCTTGAGCCAAGTTCCTTAAGATAGGGTACCAGTGCTGGCGTGGCCAGTCTGGAGCAATCAGGATCATCTCTGTTTTTTCTTGTCTGGCTTTTAGGAGTACATTTGAAAGGAGATGCAGTGGCGGGAAGGCATACACATTTAGGTTTTTCCAGCCGAACAGAAGAGCATCCATTTTCCATGCTTGTTTGTGATAAGTCCTTGTGCAGAATTTTTGTAGTTGGCAATTCAGTGGGGAGGCAAAAAGATCTATGTCTGGGCATCCCCACATTTGCATTACCATGCTGAAGATTTGTGGATTCAATTTCCATTCATGAGGGTCCATAATATTTCTGCTTAGATCATCTGCCAGAGTATTTTTCTTTCCTGGCAGGAATTGTGTTTGCACGTGAAGTTGATATGTTAGAGCTGTGTTCCACAAGGTCATGGCTTGTCTGCAGAGGGGATAAGAATGAATGCCCCCTTGCTTGTTTATGTACCACATTACTGTGGTGTTGTCTGTCTGTAGTAGTAATTGTCCTGGATGTAGAATGTCCTTGAAAGCTGTTAGGGCATTTTGAACAGCCAACATCTCTTTTTGATTGATGGGAAGATGCATCTGGTCTGTGGTCCACTTGCCCTGAATGCATTTTCCTGCCATGTGTGCTCCCCAGGCATAATCCGTAGCATCTGTTGTTAGAGTTTGCCTGGCTGTGGGTTGGGTAAAAGGCTGACCCTTGTTTAGGTGACATGTCTGTGCCCACCATCGAAACTCCTGTTGTAGGCAGGGAATCATTGGTATTACTGTTTCTAAACTGTGAGAGTGTTGTGTCCAAACACTTTTCAGGTACCATTGTAATTTCCTCATATGCAGTCTGGCATATGGTATTAGTAGTATGCAGGATGCCATGAATCCCAGGGCCTGCATAATTTTTATTGCAGGGGGATGGGACTTTCCTGCCAGCAAATGAAAATATTGAGTTAGTTGAACTTGTTTGTCTGGCGTGAGGTAAGCCATCTGGGCAGTTGTATTTAAGCTGGCACCCAGGAATATAATCTGTTGCGAGGGCACTAGGTTTGACTTCTTTTCATTTACTGTGTACCCTAGAGAAATTAGCAACCTTTTTACAAACGCCAGATGCTGTAGAAGAATGTCCTTTGTCTCTGCTTGAATGAGGCAGTCGTCCAGGTATGGATATATTTGAATTCCTTTTTGTCTGCAAAATGCAATTACTGGTGCCAGGCACTTTGTGAAGACCCTGGGCGCAGTAGATAAGCCAAAGGGCAGTGCAGAGAATTGGTAGTGCATTGTACCAACTTTGAATCTGAGGTATCTTCTGCAATATTGTCTGATAGGGACATGCAGGTATGCCTCTTTGAGGTCCAGAGTGACAAGCCAAGCCTTCTTGCCCAGCTTGGGTAGAAGCTGCTGTAATGTCAACATTTTGAATTTCAGAATATCCAGGTAAGTATTCAGAATTGAAAGGTCTAGTATGGGCCTCCAGGCCTTGTCCATTCTGGGGACCAGGAAGAGTCTTGAGTAAAATCCTTGTCCTTGTTCCTGTTGTGGTACTTTTTGAATAGCTCTCATGTCCATGAGGGCTGAAATTTGTTTTTGTGCCTCTGCCCTTTGATTTTGTGGCAGGTCTTGCATTCCTTTTAGCCTTGGTAACGTATGAAAGTGGAATCTGTAACCTTGAGACACAATATTTAGGACCCATTTGTCTTGGGTGATTGTTTGCCAGTTTTGAGAAAAAAGTGTTAGTTTTCCCCCTAAGGGGCTTCCAAAAGGGACGCGCTCGGCATACGAAGGGGAAAGTCATTGTGACTGTTTCCTGTAAGGTTGAGATTTGTCCTCACCACCTTTTGGGGTTGAGGTGCCCCACTGTCATTGCCTGTTTGAGCCTTGGGGTTGATATCTGCCTCTTGGGCAACTGTACCTGCCTCTCTGTGGCCTGTCTGATACTGGAAAGGACCAATTCTTTGTTGGCCAATTTCTGCTAAACCGAGATGGCTGTACCTGTAAGAAATCCTTGACTGTTTGCATAGATTTAGCTTTATCCTCCATTTTTTAACACCTCTTCTGCCTTAACACCAAACAAAGTATCATGATGTAAAGGAGCATCCAATAATTTTGCCTTAACATGATCAGGTAAACTCTGTTCTTTTAACCAAGCATGTCTTCAAATCACCGAACCTGTAACTGCGGCTCTACAAGAGGCCTCTAAAGAATCAAAACCACATTGCAGAGTATGTTTTCCCACCTGTTCAACTGCATGCAATAAATCCTGCATTTCTTTACAATCAGGAGCTTCTGTGCTTGCAAGCATTTTCTGTTTTAACTTAGCCATTAAATAGTGTTGGTACTTAAGCATGTGAAACTGGCAATTTAAAGCTCTTAGTGCTAAAGTTGCAGAAGTGTATACTTTCTTCCCCCATCTATCCAAAGCTCTGGAATCTCTGTCAGAGGGTACTGGATTTTTTGCAATGGAAGCCTTAACCCCTTTTGGACCCTGGGAAATAGTTTCTGGATCAGCAGAAGGGTTTTTGTAAAGAAACTTGTGAGAGTCAGGGACTCTGTAATACCTATCTGGCTTGGCTCAAGCAGGAGGCAAAGAATCAGGAGATAAACTGGATTCAGAGAACACATCATCAACAATATCTAGTACAGGCAGAATAGCCAGGGGCCTGTGTTGAGTCAATAAGAAGAAATCCCTGAGCCTTTTCTTGGATTCTGAGTAATCCTGGCTTTCCCAATGGAAATGCTCCCTCATGGTATATAAAGTTTCCCCAAAAGAATAATCCTCAGGAGGAGAGGCTGAAGGGATAGATTCTTCAGAATCAGAGTCTTCATAGGGGGGGTAGAGAGTATCTCTGGTCTGAAGAGAAATCAGAGGAAATGGAAACCTGATCAGAGGAGTCATAGTCTGTATCCTGCCTAGGCCTTTTCTCAGGAGGGGGATGGGAACCCCTGATTAGAGTAATGAGGTCTTCGACCATTTTAAGCATCTGTTTCTTAGGCATGGAGGACTGTCCGGAAGAATGCTGTACTTGTTTCTTTGTCTTTAATGGTATCTTTGTCTTGGCTGTTGTTTTAATGGTAAGTTGTGAAGGTCTGAAAACACCCTCAGAAGCCGATGCCTGCTCAGCGGCTCTAGACCCATCTGAGGGATTAGTTTCCATAGGCCCAATACCTTGAGTTTCCAGAAGCCTAGATGTCTCCACGTGGGAGTCGGAAGCGGCCTATGGCTCTGAGGTAGCGGGTGTCAGGGGCTGCGAAAGCACCTCACTGAGAACCGGCGAACCGGCGATTGGCCTAGAAGAGGTTTTGTCATTGGTTTTGGACCTCGGATGCCTGTCTTTATCCTTGTCTTTGCGTTTTTTCAGTACTGAGGTCGTCGGCTGATCCGACGGCATCATATAATTGAACCTTCAGCCAAGGTAGTGCAAAGCAAAATCAAAACATCTTTTTATAGTGTGTTTGTTAAATCTAGCACAAAACCTACAACTAGTGACATTGTGATCAGGGCCTAGGCATGGAATACAGTAAGAATGGAAGTCTTTATGAGGTATTTGCTTCCCACTAGAAATACAATTATTAACTTTTTCTGACATCGGTCTGAGGCAAGAAAAAAGTTTCCCCAATGGGGTACTTAGCTTTATTGAAGACTTCGGATCTGAAATTCGACTTCGAAAATCTTAGGAGTCGGCCGACCGGCACTTGTGAACTGCTTCTGCTTCGGGCACCGTGCGGCAAGAAAAACTGAAGAAAATGGCATTGGATGCATCTTATATACCCCTGGCGCACTGACGTCAGGGAAGAAGCAACAGCAACTGACGCCGGACCAAGACTTTGGAACTCAGGCCGACTGCGGGACCGCCTGATGGCAGGATAACCCAAGTATAATGACTGCAGCAGTGTAACAAGATGAACATCAGGTCCTACCCTTCAGAAGCTCAAATGCCTGTTCTGCAATATCTGTGTCCCTAGCATTGGCTGTGCTGTATGTAATTTGCTTCACTGTCTGTGGTTTGTGAAAGAGGGTTACCATGCATGACTTAAAGGTAACACACAAGTCACACCATCACATATGGAATGCACCAAGCATGCATAGTGGACATTCATATAGCCATTACTGTCAGATGCGCAAGAGCACCTACCAACCAGGTGACCCTGTAGGAAGTCCCCTGCAGGATCCATTAATAAAGGCCAAAGGCTGCCAAATGCATGAACTGTATGAACTTTCCAGGTGGGACATAAGCACATTATTGCTAATTCCCTAGGAATTACAGATGACCTGGAAGTTCAGGAAGTTGCAGCCATTCCTATTTATGTATCTGAAAAAGGAAGGGCCTTAATAGCAACACGGGTGCAGTCTATAGTGCCAAAAACTCCCAGTAAGAGAAATCTTATGGAATGCAGCATTGTGTTGGTTCTCTCCTCTGAGATCCTTGGGAACCAGATATGTCCATCCATATGTTGTGGTATTATATTCATTATGTTCAGGAACTAGTTAAGCTTCTGTGGTGTGGAATCCTTTGAGATATCTTAAGTATCTCTTGTAGGTTGCTGAAAAGTTCCTGTATCTAGGCTTGTCCACACTATGCATATGTTTGTGTTCACAGGAAGGGGCGTACCATGCATACTTATTGATTACACTCAGGGTAGGGACAGTTCAGCTACCTGCCACACTGTATCCCTGTTTGTTGTTTGCTGTTAAATCTGCACTTGAGAGCTGCTTTTGCTGTACTTTCACATTAAGAAATTCCATAGGTTTATAGGTCCACACGTTCATAGGTTGGTACTAGGCTATCAGCCCTAGGGCCTATACAAGCCTAGCCATAACAATTCCCTGGCTATTTCTTCCCACAATATTTACTTCTCTGGATCCCTGTCTAGCAGGGTGACTGACATGATCCCCGGGGTGAATTTCCTATCTCCCATCCAATCGTCAAGGTTCTTTTTTGAAGAGGGCCAAAGAGGCGCTCTGCTTGACATGTATGGACAGTCTATTCCAGAGTCTGGGGAGTCTCTGGGTCAGGAACCTATCTCTACAGCATGTTTTGTTCATTGTGAAGACAAGGTTCAGATCCCTGGAGTGTGTGGCCCTGAGAGATTGGGATTTCTTTAAGTGTAGCATGTACAACAGCTCTGGGTTTGACATGGCCTTGTATGTAAGCAGCGATCACCTCGGAGTAGACAATATGCGACAGAGTATAGCTGGAGTTTTTTTAGATGGTCAGCATAGGCCATCTGCTTTAGGCCTGTGATTCTTTTAGTGAGGTATTTCTGTGGCCTTTCCAGTTGTTGCAGATGTCTTGAGAGGTACATATCAAATGGGGCGTTGTATTCCATAATGGGTCTAATGAGGGATGAGTACAGTGGGACAATGACCTCCCCTTTTCTGGATGAAAAGCCCTGAGTGATGAGGTGTGACACATAGAAGGATTTCCTGACTATTGTGGCAATGTTGTTATCGAAGGTGAGACCACTGTCCATCTGTTTCCCTAAGTCTCTTATCACGCTTTCAGTGTTTAGTGTACTGCCACCTATGTGGTAATTCACGGGTACATGTTTTTTCCCAAAGGGGATAACTATACATTTCTTGGCATTGAGCTTGATCCAATGTCTCTAGCACCAAGCATCTGTTTCTGTAAGGCCTTTTATAGAATATCCACATCATTTGGGGATTCGATAATGGCTCCCAGTTTGCAGCCATCTGCGAACTTTGTTAGCCAGAGTCCCTTAGTGTTGTCCTGTACTTCAGAGAAGTAGATGCCAAACAAGAGTGGTCCCAGGACTGAACCATGAGGTACTCCACTTGTCACTTGTCTGGAGCTGGATTTGAAGTCGGCTACTTTTACAGTGTGGTTTCTGTCAGTAAGCCAGTTGGCAACCCATCAAGTGACGTAGGGATTAATGCCCAGTTTAGTAAGTTTATCTATGATTCCAGAGTGGGGGATGGTGTTGAAGGCTTTGGTGAGGTCTAGATAGGCTCTGTGGATCACCTTACCCTTGTCCACAGCTCTGGAGACTGATTCTAAGAAGTCAATCAGGTTCAGGAGACAAGATTGTCCCTTCATGAACCCAAACTGGGTGGTGTCCAGGGTTTGAAGGTTGCCAGTGTCTTTGTTTATAATTTCCAAGATAATATGTTCCATGGCCTTGCAGATCAGGCTCATCAAACAGATGGAGCAGTAGTTCCCAGGACCCAAGGTGGATCCCCCCTTGTGGAGTGGGATAACTGTAGCTGTGCATCACTCAGTGGGCACGAAGCCTGAGGTGAGGCTATGATTAAACATGAGACTTAGGTGAGGTGCCAGTTCATTTTGTAGTTCATGTAGTACACAGCCCGGTAGTACTCATCTGGTCCCATGGATGCTGTATTCTTAGCTTTGGAGAGTGCAGTTTTTACCTGTGTGGCTGTTATTACCGGAATTTGGCAATCTGTCGGTACTGAGGTGGGCCCTTTAGGGGTTGAGGGGGGCTGAAGTTGGCACTGAATCGATCTGCCAGGATATTGGGAATATCTTTGGGATCAGTATATTTAATGACATTCTGTTGTAGCTCAGAGCAGATCTGAGCATTCCCATTTAGATTCTTGACATAGCTATAGAATGCCTTGTGGTTGTCTTTGGAATCTTTGACAATTTTATTTTCATAACTAGCTTTGGTGGATTTTATGAGGGATCTCAGCTTTTTACTGAGGCTGGTAAGGGAGTTTTTTGCATCCTGGGATTTTCCTCTTTTCTGCAACAGTTTCTTCCTTTTGTTGTAAAGTTTGTTTATGGCAGGGAACCACCAGATTGGCTTCCTTTTCTTGGAAGAGAGCATCTTGGTTCTGTTTGGGATGGCACAATTCATGTATGAGTGGATGTGCTCGTACACTGCCTTAGAGTAGGATTCAGCAGTCGAACTTTCAGTTCCCGTCTGCATGGGTGTCATGAACTTTGTCACTTCTGACTTCAGTAGCATGAAGTTGGCTTTGGAGAAGTTTTTTACGGAGGTTTCCTTACTGGGGGGTGGGGGAGGGGATGTGGATGTCAAGGGTGATTAGCTTATGGTCAGATCTGACCAACGAGGGGGTGACCATCGGTGTGGAGCATCAATTTCCCATGTTGGTAATGACCAGGTCTAGGATATTGGAGCCCCTGGTGGGACTATGGATTAGTTGATCCAGGGCATTGGAATTTATGAATTCCAAGAACCGTTGGGCAAAGGTTTTGATACACGAGTAGTTTTCTCATTTAATGGCAGGGTAGTTGAAATCACCTAGTATTAGGGTGTTTGGTTGTATCTTAATATTTTCCAGTATGTTTAGAAAGGTGTAGTGAGAATCTTGGGGCATGGTGGGGGATCTGTAGCAAGCTACAATTTGGACTGCAGTCTTATCTAGTGTTAGTTGCACCTGGAGAATTTCAGACTCATTGTGTTGGGCAACTAGCCTGGTGGTGTGAATATCCTTGGTGAATATGTACACTCCTCCATCTTTAGTGTTTCGGTCCTAGTTTGGTGGCCGAAAAGTGTGGTATGAGTTGTAGCCTGGTATTGCAGGGGTGCTCTCTGGAGCCTTTAACTAGGTCTCAGTTACTGCACAGATATTGATATTCTCAATTTTTAGGAGTTCCTCGAGACAGTGCATTTTGAGGTTTAGACGTCTAGCATTGAGTAGCATTACTTTTAGATTTTGCATGCTTGTACATGTTATAGTGGTGGTTTTGTCCTTTGAACTTGTCTAAAAAAGGCACTATATGGGGCGGCAAGAGCCTTAGCCAGTAACCTGAATCCCAGGGGCGACAGGTGCAGACCTTCTCTGGCAAAGCATCGTGGTCTGTCGATCATGTTCATCCCAGGCAGACAGATACTGGATCCCCTTTGAATGACACCAGAAGCTTAGCCAGGATCATCCATTTTGTGGCAGAAAATGTTACCTGGGTTCTCTGAGCTGGGAAGCACTCCAGGAAGCTTAAAGTGTGGTTATTTATTTGTTAGAAAAGCTTTCAAGCTTTTTTCTGATATAAATCAGGCAAGTTTGCAAAGCTTTTTGTTCATTTACATAGGACTCTATACTTTTCAAGTGTTTCAACTGCAGCCAAAGCCATCCAAGCTAAGATACGAATATTTTCTTGATTTATCACACTTGCACTTGCTTTATACATTGATCACTACTGTTTTTGAGCATTTTTAAAGCATTTGTTTTATTTTCTGACCAAAATGGTCATTTCTGTGTTTGTTGGGTTTTCTAATTCTGTTTGCCTCTTATTGCCTTGCAAATGGACGAATTAGCCAGGGACTTAGTTGTTTGGTAGTTGTTTGTTCTTTTTTTGTTTATTCTGCACTTGAGAGCTGCTTTTGTTATGCTTTTAGATTAAGAAATTCCAGGATAATGCATTTTGTGGCAGAAAATGTTTACCTCGTCTCTCTGAGTTGGGAAGCACTCCAGTGTGGTTGTGTTTTTCATTTCCAACATGCATGGATCTGTACTTGTCAGGAAATTACCTAATGCATTTTTCTTCTTCTCTGGATTAACATATCTGCCTGGTATCTGCTATCTAAACTGTCTACGTATATTACTCTCTCTGCAGTTAGTACCTACGCTATTAAACGTATCTTTGTTGTACAATGTTATGATGTTACTCTGAATTATATACTACAAATTAGAAAATATTTTTTTTTATTTTAAGGCATTGCTATATTTCCTTGTATATAACTTAATGCTAACCAAATTTCTCAAAAATATTGCTACTGCAGTCTTAAAATACTGCACTTTTGTCTTGTAAGTATTCCTGTTGTATATTTCTCTTCTTCTGTTTTTGTACTGTTAAGTATCTTACAACTTGAATTGTTATTTCTTTTTCTTATTTTTACTAATTACTTTCCTGGAGCTGTTCTCCTCTGGTCTCCACTGAAAAAGGGCTCTCTGGGCCAGCTAGACTAACCCGGTTAATAAATGTAAAAATAAAAAAAAATAAAAAAATTAGCTACAGAGCATAGGAGTCGGCTTTCAAGCTTTTTTCTCTTCTATAAATCAGGCAAGTTTGCACAGAGCTGTCCACTGAGCAGCAGAGGTTAGCGGTGCCCTGTATAGTAGCAAATGTCTAGACAGTAAAATCTCCCTGTAAAGTTACTAATTGGTGCAAAACCTATTAAGCCTTGTAGTACTGTGTAGAACTGAGCTTACAGGAGCTAACATGTGCATCAAATAACACTACTATATCCTAGCACTGTATAACATCTTGCCCTTAACCCCAGGACCCTCTTAAAGCCCAATCCTTAATCCTAATGACAAAGACATAATGGATCTCTTGGAATATGTGTCACAGACAGGTACCTGCCTTGCATTGAGCAGAATTATACCTTCTGTAAGGATGATGGCACAGTTTGAAGAGAAAATAATTGATTTTAATAATTGGCTTAGTTTCTGGAGTCACTCCAGAAATCCAATATCTGTCAGCATGGGAGAACATGGTCAAAAGACCTCATTGCTTTGCCAAGGATGCTCTTCGCCTGCCCCCCTAGGACTTCAGATACTGTCTAAAACTTTATCCACCCACTTAGAGCCTTTTTTAGGCAATGCCAAAAAGACAAATCTACCAACATAGTCTACAAGCAACCTTAACATGTTACTGCTCAATGCCAGCAGTCTAAACAAGGAACTCCACACCCTTCAAGCCCTCCTCACTCTGCAGAATGTAGACATCTGTGCTGTGACCAAGACTTGGTTTAAAGCCATAGAAGGTACTCCGGCAGCACAAGGCTACAGTGTCTTACACACATTTAGACCAACAACAGCACAGAGTGGGGCCAAAGATGGAGGTGTCTTGATCTTCATTAACAAACATACCTCCAGTTTGGTTAAACAGGATGATACCATAGAGTTCATCCATGTACAAATTACCATAGATAAGGTCCCTCACTATGTCATGGCTAGCTACAGGTCACCATCTATGTCCCTAAAGTCTCACAGCTCTTACCTAAACCTACTAGAGGTGATCGCCATCCAGCCAAACACTCTATTCATTGGCGACTTTAACTACCCCTTTATAGAATGGGAAACATAGACTGCCTCAAACTCACATTCACAATGCTTTCTGGACTTTAGGAACACAAACACCGTAGATTAGATAGTGCACACTCCCACCAGAGGATCAAACATACTAGATCTGGTACTCACCAACATAGGAGAGAGTTGCACCCCCACCCCACCCCATGTCACGTCCTCACTAGTCAGGTTGGATCACAAAGCTCTCTCCTTTGAAATAAAACTCAACCCAGAAAACCCAGACACATCAGTAACATTTAAGAACTATGTTAAGGAAACCTATATCCTACTAAATGGCAGTTTGTCAAAATCCATGGCTTCTCCTAATCCCGAGACAACAGCTACCTATGCACAATTATTCAAAAAGTTCCTATACAGATATGAGAATGGCTCAATAGAGGCTACCATACCTACCAGAAATAAAATCCAAAACAAACACTTAAAACAAAACCTCACTGGTAAAATCCTCATCTAAACAGGGTATGTAACAAAAGAAGAAAACCCATGGCCAGAATCAGGAAGAGCAACTCCCTTAAAGACAAATGCTCTTTTATGCAACTAAACAAAAAGCTAAAGGTTTAATTAAGACCAACAAGGCTGACTATGAGGTCAGGATAGCCTCACAAGTTAAGAATAATTATAAGGCCTTCTTCAGCTATGTCTGGAACCTTAAAAGTAACACACAGCAGTGTGCTGGACTGGTGGTGGTGAATGGTACTACCTTCACCAATCAGGGTGACACAGCAAATCTACTGCCTGATAAATTTAGCTCAGACTCACCCCCACAACACCAGGTGATCCCCTCCAACATACTTCCCACAGATTATAGCAAGGACCAGGTACTGGCTACACTTGCTAAAGTCAAGAACACTGCCTCCATGGGTCCTGATAGCATCCCCGGTTGCCTCCTGAATAGTCTAAAACATGACCTATCAGGACCACTTGAGGCACTCTTCAACTACAGTCTTGAAACAGGCTATGTTCCAAGTGAATAGAGGACCACAACAGTCATTCCCCTCTGTAAGGGCGGACACCAACCAACGCAGGGAACTACAGACCCATCAATTTGACAGGTCTAATATGCAAAGCCATGGAGCGAATTACCATGGAAATGACAAACAAGAACAATGGCAACCTGCAGACAATGGACCCATCCCAGTCTAGCTTTGTTAAGGGAAGGTCATGCCCATACTCTTAGAGCAAGAAATCTGGACAAAGCTATACATAATGGGGGACAGAATTCCAAAAATTGGAACAGTTTTTAAATATTGTTCTTACAAACTTAGAAAGTGATAGAATAACAGGTTTTGCATTAGCATGGATTTTTCTGAGGGGTATGAAGTCCGAAACTCAAATGTCTGTCTTTATTTTCTGACTTCTACCATCAATGTTTTACCAATGACTTGGCAGAAAACCACAAATGTATGAGAAATGGACCAAAAATATGAGGCAAAAATCTGGACATTCTACGAAAATCTGTACAGTTGAGAGGTATCATACCTACTTAACGTGGTTAGCTTCTTTGAGAGAGTCACCAAGACAATGGATGAGGGTAAAAGAGTGCATACTGCTTATCTTGACCTGGCCAAGACATTTAATACAATACCCCACTCAGGCATTGTTGACAAACTCTCTGAGCTAAAACAAGTTCGACTTACACAAAAACTTAGAAAACTGGTTGCTAAGCACTCCAAACGTACGCGGCACTTCCACCAATATGAAAATTCTCAAAAATCACGAAACTGTAAACGTGGTCACTGACACTTTATTAAAAGAAGTTAAAGCGCTTTTCGTCATCCGAATAGGATGACTTCCTCAGAACTAATTCAAACCAATAACAGTAGTTATTTGTTTTGTGTTTTGCAAGTTTATTGAAATGAGTATATTATACGCACATATATTTTTATTGTTTATATATATGTTTTGTTACATGATAGTGTATAAATACACTATTTTAATTATTATGTATAGGTATTTTAATTTATTTTCATGAGACACTAAATGGTTAATGCTATTTATGGTGGGTGTTTTGTAAGAGCAATTCAACAGAATATTGTGTCAACCACTTTTAAATTATGTGAAAAAACAGTTTGAACTGCTAATTGATGATGATTGATTCCATTAATTGTAGGTAATTGACTGTTTAAGATGACTGTTATTGGTTTGAATTAGTTCTGAGGAAGTCATCCTATTCGGATGACGAAAAGCGCTTTAACTTCTTTTAATAAAGTGTCAGTGACCACGTTTACAGTTTCGTGATTTTTGAGAATTTTCAAACTCTCTGAGCTAGACATTAATCTCTACATAACTCACTGGATTGCTAGCTGATTCACAGACAGGAAGTAAGGATCAGTGAGACCACCTCCACTAACAGTCCGGTCACCAGCAAAATACCCCAGGATTCCTGGCTGGGCTTACTCCTGTTTGTCATCTAATTATTAGAAGTCAAGGCAACATGCAAGGCCTCTGGCTGATGAAGTTCACAGGTGACTGAAAAGTGGGAGCTATCACAGACTCCCCCAAAGATATCAACATCTTGTAAGAGAGTTTAACACAAACAAATGACTGGTGCCAAAGCCATTGCCTAAACCTCACTGTTAAAAAGTGCATTATAATGTCCTTTGGGAAACTGTCAACCCAGTTAAATACTCCATCAATAAATCACCCCTTAGAGTCAACCCATTAGAAAGGGATCTGGCAACATATGTAGACAGCAATCTGGCATTTGATCAACATATAGCTAGGATAATAAGAAAATCATTCTATATTGCCCAGCTTATAGGTAAGAATATAGCATTCAGGTCCAAGGAAGTTATAGTACTGTTATACTTGGCCCTTATCAGACATATCATTGAATACACTGACCCCTTTGGTATGTATCTAACCAGGCACTTACAGACATTGGAATGCCCACAAAGGTTTCTCACCAGGAGAACTCAGGAAATGAACACTCTGTCCTGCCTGATCTCCTAAAGGCTCTGCCTCTGTATTCAGTCTCCTACAGGCTGCTAAGATGGATCTTTGCCTGGCTTGAAGGGCTTTCTCAAACCCACCCTGACGGATCTGTTGCATGTGTGCAAAACATTAGTAGGAGCATGAATCCAGCAGTCATAACTTTACGTGTGACATAAATCAACCATGTTGGTGGGACAGACGTGTCCCAAAGGATCCTCAAACTATGGAATAGGTTTCCCATCCATGTAAAACAAAGTTCGTCCCTGACCTTATTCAAACAAAACCTTGACAACTGGATGGGAAATAGCAAATTTACCCCCTGGTCTGGCCCCCATATCCCTTATGGACAGATGCTGTCAATAAGAAAAGTTTTATCCTAACACCCCCTCTCCCCACTAATCCTTAGTTACTTCCCTACTAATATATCTCCCGTAGATGCCCATGATACTTGGGGATCCAAATGGTTTATGGTGCACAGCTAGGCTTGTAAGGGCCCTAGTGGCCATTAGCCTACTAACAACCTATGCATTCTGAAGTAATCAGTCTGTTGTCCTGCAATATTTTAGCATGTGAGTCGCTGACTACATATTTAGCATGCGAGTTCCTGACTACATATTTAGCATGTGAGTCACTGACTACATATTTAGCATGTGAGCCGCTGACTACATATTTAGCATGCGAGTCGCTGACAACATATTTAGCATGTGAGTCGCTGACTACATATTTAGCATGTGAATCGCTGACAACATATTCATCACTTGCAATCAGCCACAATGAGCATTACTGTCAGCACTGATGCAGCAGTGTTGCTGCTTTTCCTAACATGGTTCATTCCATAAATAATGGTACTCAAACCAGTAGGTGAGCAGCAGTGTCACCATTTTATATGCTTATGAATCAGTCTGCATCTTGACCTCCTGCATTTGCGTATTCCACATAATCATTTGCATGGTCACTCTCATTTACATATCATTATGCACTCATTTGCATGCACTGCATATTCTATGGTTCTGACCACTGCACTTTCATGTTACTGCTGTCTTTGAACTGCCTGGATCCTCTGCATGGCTACTTTCTACACTATCTTGTGTTGTGCATTGTTCCACTTCTCACTGATTTCCGCCCTTTGTGTTTCACACCTGTTTGCATTCCAGAGCTCAGCAACAAAACAAACTGGGACATTTGCACCTGAAGTATTTCTAATGGAAGTGCATTTTATATTTTATTTTCATTTTACATTTGCTTTCTGAAACTTTGAAGCATTTATAGGTACACAGTGTAGTTGAGTAAATTACAATGTAACGACAAAATAATGTTATACAACGTGTAATACAAACATACATATCTATAGAAAACTTAATGTTATACACTGTGTAATGCAAGTATATACACCTATAGAAAGCATAGCATCATATAATAGAAGACGTAACTTTATATACCTTGTAATACAAGTATACACACCTATAGAAAGCATAGCATTATATACCATGTAGAAAACATAATGTTATATACTGTGTAATGCCAATACACATACCTATACAAACTTTAGAAATTTATACAAACTTTACAAGAGACAAATTAAAAGGCAAGTTACAAACAAGATGTATATGAGAGCAAGTAATCCATATTTTGTCATTTTGAATTCTATTTGAGTCCACTGTTTCAAATTAGCTTCATTAATTAGCTCAATGAAACTATTATGGAGAGTAAGGAAAGAGATGAGAAAGAACAAAGAGCGGTAAAGAGGTGAGGAAGAAAAAATGAGGTGAGGGAGTAAAGTAGATTAAGGAGTGAGCAATGATTTCCAAAGTGTTGAATAGCATTCAGTGCTCTTTAAAAAAGAATAATATATACTGATTGTTCTTTACCCTAGTGAATATGTAACACCCCTGCACTGGTCCAGTAATCAAGGACCCTCAATCCTCACCACTAGAACCAGTGAGGGACATACACATTGGGAGGATGACAAGTACACACACAGTAAAGTACAATTTCCTTTAAGAGCACACAGAGATCACATTCAGTCTGGGGCTGGTTTCTCCCTCTTTCTCCAGATCCCCAATAAGACTTCCCAGTGACACAGTTATAGGGTTAAGATGTCAGCTGTGTGGCCAAGCTAAGACCTCCAACACCCTCTCTGTCCAACCAGTGTTTCGTGTCCCTGCTCAAGTAGCTGACAAACACACACACTTTGAGATATGATTGATATACAAACACACACACACACACACACACACACACACACACACACACACACACACACACACACACACACACCTGGGAAAGGCTGGCACAGGTTTACTAGCTATGCCCCCTTCTGCCCAGACTACAAGGTAGTAACTGCTGCCACCAGCCACCCATACTTATCAGCTACTGTAAGGCCCTTACAAAGGGTGCCCAATCCTCCTGTGTAATGTTACTATTACCCAAATGGTAAGTGTGACCAAGACTTTCAAAGCCATTTAGGAGTGGCCTGTACAGTGTCACCAAATATATATACAAGTACTTTAAGAGCTTAAATATCTCTAAACAAACCAGTCACAATTAGAAGGTTTAAATATATTTAATAATAAATAATAAAAGAACAAGACAATACTCAAACAACACAGTAACGGCAGAGTTCAGAATCACAGGAAATATTTTAAAATAACATTGCAAAACAGTCTCAAATAAGTACAAAAAACTTCTAAACAAATCTTTACTATATTCCTATCTGTATCTAAAAGATACTCTGCCCTAAATAACTTACTTACAGACCAAGGCAAATGTAGATGAGTGGATTTTCTTGCTAGGTCCAAGACAAGACACAAAATGCACAGACTTTCTCTGAGAGAGTTCTTAAATTAATAATCAACATTACTGCTGAGTTAGCTTGGATGACATCACTATTTGTCACCTGCCTTCAGTTCCCAAGCTAACAGAAACTTAACAAAATTTAACATTTCTCTGTGAAAAATACATATCTCTCAGATGTTTGCCTAGAACTGGAAGTCTTAAAACAATTAAATACTTTTACATTTTAGACCTAGTAATCACTTCTCTCCAAGACAATAGGAAGAAACTTCTAGCTCTAGACATTCTGTCTGCTTGCTGCACTGAAACTACTTTTTATATCACATCGTAAAGCACTTTTAATTTCAACTTATTTTCTTGCAGCATTGCAAGTTAACTCTGTATGTTCCAGCTTCTACTATTAAAATATACATTTGCACAGGAATATATATTTTATATACATTTATGTTCTTTTCATGTAGGGTACACTGTGGTTACATTCTTAAAGCTCAGTATATAACATAGAGTTCTGTATAAATTATAGCAATATTCACAAATAACATAGAATTATTTACAAAATTCCATCTAGCTGGGCAGGCAGCATCACAATTCTATATAAATCATATTAATATTTTCAAGTGACATATAATTATTCACAAAATTCCTGATAACTGGACTGTCAGTATTTCCCTGGTGTCACATTTCTCCCCTCCATGAAAACTCAAGCTAGTGTTTCAAGTGACCTTTGAGAATATTTGCCTGAGAGGGCTGAGCCTACCTGGGAATACCTTATCCCATGCCCTTTCTTGAGATTCCAGCTGTCTTGGCATTGCTGACCCCAGTACCGTGCTGCACTGTCCTATCATATGCCTGCAACCCTAGACTCCACCACAGTAATTTGGGATTTCCTGGCTGGCTCCCTGTAGCCATAGATCCCCCTCAGACTCCTCCTGCCTTATACTGCAAATGCTTAGCATAAGGGCCTTCCTGTCATAGTGAGGTTTCATCATGTTAACATGGTACAAGTTGTGCCCCTGCCTCCTACCTAGCAATTCTATCATGTAGTTAATAACACTAACCTTCCTTACCACCTTGTAGGGTCCCACCCAAGCTGCCTGCAGCTTGTTGTGTTTAACAGAAATGAGAACCATTACCTGCTGCCCTACAGCATACTCTCTAGCTTGAGCATTCCTGTCATGCCAGACATTTTTCTGTTGTTGGGCTTCTTTCAGGTTCTCCTGGGCCAAGCCCATGAGTTTCTTGAGCCTTGTTGTGAGGTTTAGAATGTTTGCCACAACAGACTCCTTGTGGGATTCACACTCACCCTCCCACTCATCTCAAATCAAATCTAGAGGTCCCCTCACCCTATGCCCATACAGCAACTCAAAGGGTGAAAAACCTGTGGATTCCTGGGGTACGTCTCTGTAAGCAAGCAACAGATGGGGCAGATGTTTGTCCCAGTCCCTCTTAAACTGGCCTGAGTATAACCTCTCAACAAGAGCATTATTCTGGGGATGGTAGGGGGTGATCTTTAGGTGCTTCACCTCACAGTACTTCTCAGACAAGCCAGCGGGTCTGTCATGAAACTGGCACCACTCTCAGTCAGTATTTTTTTTTTGGGAAAACCTACCCTGCTGAAAATCTCTAATAAAGCATTTGCCACCTTTTCTGCCTCAATGGAGAACAGAGCCACTGCATTAGGATATCTGGTAACATAATCTACTACCAATATTATATACTTTTTCCACGTGGAACTTGGGGTACTCGGAGGCCTCACAATAACTATAGCTACCCTCTGAAATGGCTCCTCAATGACAGGCAAAGGCATCAAAGGAGCTTTTACCTTGTCTCCTGCCTTGCCTACATTTTGGCACTCCTCACAGGTCCTGCTGTACCTGTTACATCTCTGGAAATCCCAGGCCAATAAAAGTTCTGCACAATACATATTTTTGTAGGTTTTATGGCCATATGACCTGCAAAGGGAATATCATGGGCTATGGCTAGAAGTGCCAGATGGTAGGCTTTGGGCACTACCAACTGCTGTATTCTCTCACCCTATATCCTTCCCTCAGTGGTCCACTCTCTATACAGTCCCAGTATACAGATTCCCCCTTCCCTTGAGAATCAGGTGCCTTAATAGCTACCTCCCTCAGACCTTGTAATGTAGGGTCTGAGAGCTGAGCCTGTCTCAACTCTCTCTTTGCAACCCTTCCCAGCTCCCCTTCCACAGGAAGACTGGTATCCTCTGACAGCGGTGCCTCACTGTCAGCCTTGGTACTACTACTCACCTCTGCCCTTACAATCACTCTGTCCAAGGGAATATCAACACCCACAAGCAGCTGTGGCTCACCTTCAGTCTCACTGCTACAGGGCAGCTCCTTCCCTAAAGTAATCACCTCACCAGTTCTGGCTGCAAGTGTGCGGTCTGTCTGGATATCCCCCAGGCTACCGAACCCATACGCTTCTCTCTAAGCCTGACTGCCTGTAACTGCATGCACACATGGTACTGCATTACCAAAATCATTCCCTATCAGGACATCTGCAGGGATATGCTCAAACATACCTACTTGCTGGCTTCCTTTTCCACCATACCAGTCAAGATGAACACTAGCCAAAGGTATTTGCAATGGGGTCCCTCCTAAAGCTCTGACTGGAATAGACTGCCCAAGCAAGTAATGCCCCTCTGTAACTATTGCAGGCTTCACAATGGTTAGGTCAGAGGTGTGTCTCTCTTAGCCATGGTCTCTTTCCCATTCACTAAGATAGAATACAACCTGTTGTGGTAGTTTGGTACCCTTGTTGTCTCGAGACAACCTACCATTGGCATTTTGTCATTCCCACCTACTGGCTCTTTTACCTTTTGTTCCCCACCTTGCCTCTGTTGGCATCTATATGGTTACATGGCCCCACTGGTTGCATTTAGAACATTGAACCTTTGGTCCTGGATGTGTACCTGGACTAGTGGCTTCCCCTGCTACTGGCAGACTCTGTTGGGGGCAGTCTGGGCTGCCCACCATTGGTTCCCTTATACCCATGAGCAGCACTGGGTGCCCCTTTCCTGTGCAGTGATGCCCTCCTTGCTAGGTATAGGCCTTCCTTCTTCCCCAACTCATCTACAGTATTGCATTGTCTATCAGCTAACCAGGTTCTCATGTCCTCAGGCAAAGTGCTAAGGGCTGCTTCCCTCACCAAAACATCTGCCAGCCCTTTAGAAGTGGTGACCTGACATCTACTCACCCACCTATGAAAATAAGTGCTTAGTTCAGCAATATATTCACCCACACTTTCATCTGCCTTGCTTCTATGCTCATGAAACCTTTTCCTATAAGCTTCAGATGTTAACTTAAAACATTCTAGCAAACAGTTCTTTACAACATTATAATCTAAACAATCAATATCAGGCAATTTGTAGATAACAGTTACAGTTTCCCATGAAGTATGGTGATCAGGAACCAGACCCAGAGCCCTTGGTGAACATTATACTGTTTATATTGTTTACATACCCTCTCAAACATATGAATGAAACTATCAGAATTATCCCCCTTTGTAAATTATGGAAGAAATTTACTGACATTTGTTGCTTTTGGGGTTCTGTTACTTCCTACCCCATTACCTGCATGACCCTGGCAAAGGGTCAGCATCTCCTTCTCATGCTGTCTCTGCTTCTTATTTTCCTCAGCTTGCAGCTGTCGCAGTTTCTCATTTTCCTTAGCCTCTAGATGTCTCAGTCTCTCTGCTTCTTATATTTCCAAATGCTTGGCCTCCAACTCAAGCCTCTTTTACTCCAGATGATTTTTAAGCCCTCTGTGTAAAGGTTGAGCTGTCCATTTTCTGAGAGTAAGTACATCTCCACGTTCAGTCTAATTGTCCTCCTGGTTGCTATTCTGTGATGCATCGGTGACTAAAGCTGGAATTATGTCTGCTTTAGTCAGCTTGGCATACAACAGTCCTTTATCCTGGCACATTTCAGCCAACTGGCTCCTTGTCAGTTTGCCACACTCCCCCACTGATGTGCTTGCCTGCTCTCCCTGACTAACTAAGCTAACAAAAAAAAATAAATAAAAAATTGTGATATGAACTCTGAATGTTCACTGCATGGCTGATTGAGAGTGCAAACACCTTCAGTGACCACTGTACACAGGCTACATGAATTTAATATCCACACCACAAGCCACTTAATATGTGATGTGGCTAACTCAGCACTGTCAAACAATTAATATGTGATGTGGATATCCATCCACTGCCAAACAATTAATATGCGATGCCCCTGCACTGGCCCAGTAATCAAGGAGCCTCAGTCCTCACCACTAGCACCAGTGAGGGACATAAACATTGGGAGGATGACAAATACACACACAGTAAAGTACAATTTCCCTTAAGAGAGCACAGAGATCACAGTCAGTCTGGGTCTGGTTTCTGCTTCTTTCTCCAGATCCTCAATAAGACTCCCCACTGTCACAGCTATAGGGTTAAGATCTCAGCCGAATGGCCAGCTAAGATCTCCAGCACCCTCTCCGTCCAACCAGTGCTTCATAATACACACACACTTTGAGATTTGATTGATATACAAACACACACACACCTGGGAAAGGCTGGCACAGGTTTACTAGCTATGCCCCCTTCTGCCCAGACTATAAGGTAGTACTAGCTGCCACCAACCACTCGTACTTATCAGCTACTGTAAGGCCCTTAGCAAAGGGTGGCCAATCCTACTGTGAAATTTTACTACTATCCAAATGGTAAGTCTGACCAAGACTTTCAAGGCTATTTAGGAGTGGCCTGTACAGTCTCACCAAATACATTTGCAAGTATTCTAAGAGCATAAATATCTCTAAACAAACCAGCCACAATTAAAAGGTTTAAACATATTTAATAATTAATAATAAAAGAACCAGACAATACGCAAACAACACAGTAACTGCACAGTTCAGAATCACAGGAAATATTTTAAAACAACATTCCAGGGCAGTCTCAAATAAATACAGAAAACACCTAAACTAATCATTACTATATTCCTATCTATGTCTAAAATATACTCTGCCCTAAATAACTTACTTACAGAGCAAGGCAAATGTAGATGAGTGGATGTTACTGCTAGGTCTAAGACAAGACACAAAATGCAAAAACATTCTCTGAGAGAGTTCTTAAATTAATAATCAACATTACTGCTGGGTTAGCTCGGATGACACCACTCTTTGCCACCTGCCTTCAGTTCCAAGGCTAAAAGAAACTTAACAAAATTTAACATTTCTCTATGAAAAATACATATCTCT
Source organism: Protopterus annectens (assembly GCF_019279795.1). Classification (NCBI taxonomy): domain Eukaryota; kingdom Metazoa; phylum Chordata; order Ceratodontiformes; family Protopteridae; genus Protopterus; species Protopterus annectens. Next base: position 1,172,107,235 of record NC_056737.1, on the reverse strand, counting down.
TAGATGTTTGCCAAATACATATCTCTTAGATGTCTCTGAGCATGTAGCCCAGGCTGGTATGACCCTGACCTTGAGTAGCATCTTACCCTCACCAACAATGATGCCACAATATGAAGACAAGATGATCAATTTCAACAATTGGCTTAAATATTGGTGTCATTCAAAGGGGATCCAATGCCTGTCAGCCTGGGATGACATGCTCGACAAGCCATGATGCTTCGCTAGGGACAGCTTGCACCTGTCACCCCTGGGCTTTCGGATATTGGCAAAGGTTCTTGCATCCCCATTAGTGCCTTTTTTAGGCAAGGCTCAAAAGACAAACCCACCGCCATAGGTATCACAAAGGATAAGAAACTAAGAGTAATGCTACTCAACGCCAGAAGTCTAAACCTCAAGATGCACGCACTCGAAACTCTCCTTAGCATGGAGAACATCGATATCTGTGCAGTAACAGAAACCTGGTTCAAGTGTCCCGAGAGCACCCCAGCACTACCAGGTTATACCTCATACCATGCTTTTTGGCCCCAAAACTTGGACCGAACCACAAAAGGAGGGGGAGTATCAATATCCATCAAAGATACCCACACCTCCAGGTTGGTGGCACAGCACGAAGCATCAGAGACTATCCATGTGCAACTAACAGTGGGTAAAACTGCCTTCCAGTTTATAGCCTGCTACAGACCACCCTCCCAAACCCAGGAACCTCACTCAGCATTCCTGAGAACACTGGAAAATATGAAGGTCTCTCCAAACACCATTATATTGGGCGACTTCAACTACCCAAACATAGACTGGGAGCATTACTCTAGCTCCAACACCCTAGCCCAAAGGTTCCTAGAATTCATAAACTCAAATGCTATGGAACAACTTGTTACCACTCCCACAAGAGGGGAAAACATACTGGACCTGATCATCACCAACATGGGGACTCTATGCTCCAGACTAGATGTGTATCCCTCACTGGTAAGATCAGACCATAAACTAATCTCACTGGATATTCACATCCCGACCCCACCCCCTGCCCAGAAAACCACAGTGAAAAACTTTTCTAAAGCAAATTTCACACTCCTCAAAACCGAGGTGGAATCATTCAAAGTCCCCGAGCCTGTGGAAAATACGGCCCAGACCACAGAATCCTTTATAAACGCATTCTATGAACACCTTCAGGAATGCATGGATCATGCAATCCCAAATAAAACCAAGACCCAATCCTCCAAAGGCAGACATCCTGTCTGGTGGATCCCAGCCATAAACAAACTATACAATAGAAGGAGGAAGCTACTACATGATAGAGCAAAATCCCAAAAAGAGAAGGCATCTCTGATCAGTATGAGCAAAAAACTACGGGCACTCATAAAATCGTCTAAGGCCAGCTTCGAGAGAAAAATTGCATAGGACACTAAGGATTATCACAAGGCTTTCTTTAGTTATGTTAGGAACCTGGGTGGGAATTCCCAGATATGCTCAGAATTAGTCCAAAATGACAAAAAATACATTGAACCCACAGACATTGCCAACATCCTAGCTGACAGGTTCAGCGCAAACTTCTCCCCCCCCCTCCCCACCAAAAGGGCAAATATCTATCCCAGCAGAGTGCTTCCCCCTGACATCTCAGATGCTCAGGTAAGAGCCGCCCTCTCCAAAGCAAAAAACACAGCATCAATGGGACCAGATGGTGTCCTGGGCTGCGTCCTACATGAACTCCAAGAAGAGCTAAACCCAAACATAAAACTACTGTTCAATCTCAGCCTTACTACAGGACATGTACCCAAAAAGTGGCATACAGCAACAGTGGTCCCTCTCCACAAAGGTGGTGCCTCAATGTATCCTGGAAACTATCGCCCCATAAGCCTGACTAGCTTGGTCTGCAAAGCTATGGAAAGGATCATCATGGACCTCATAAATAAAGATATTGGGGACCTACAGACACTGGATCCCACCCAGTTTGACTTTGTTAAGGGCAGATCTTGCCTCTTAAACCTGGTCGATTTCTTTGAAACAGTCACCAAGGCCATTGACGAGGGGAAGGTGGTCCACACAGCCTACCTGGACCTTGCAAAAGCCTTCGATACAATACCCCACTCGGGCATTATAGATAAGCTCACCAGCTTAAATATAAACCCCTATGTCACTAGATGGGTTGCAAACTGGCTCAAGGACAGAACCCACATGGTTAGAATTGCTGGAGCCATGCCAGACTCCAAACCAGTTACAGGTGGTGTCCCACAAGGCTCAGTCCTGGGACCTCTCTTGTTCAGTATATATTTCTCGGAGGTACAGGCCAACATGGAAGGACTGTGGCTGACCAATTTCACAGATGACTGCAAACTGGGCACCATAATTGACTCTCCAGCCGACACAAGCATCCTCCAAAAGAACCTCATAAAAACAGACAACTGGTGCCAGAGCCATGGCCTTAAGCTAAACACCAAAAAGTGTATAGTCATCCCCTTTTGCAAAAACAAAGTGCCCACAAATTACCACATAGGTGGTAATCCATTAAGTACAGAAGAAGTAATTAGGGACCTGGGGACCCAAGTTGATAGCAATATCTCATTTGACAACCACGTGGCCAAAGTGGTTAGAAAAACATTTTATATAGCCCACCTAATCATGAAGGGATTCACATCTAGATCAGGGGAGGTCATCGTGCCTCTTTACTCATCCCTCATCAGGCCCATAATTGAGTACAATGCCCCTTTTGGGATGTACCTTACCAGACACCTGCAGCAACTGAAAAGACCCCAAAAGTACCTCACCAGGAGGATCAAAGGGCTCAAACAGATGCCATATGCTGCCCGGTTAAAGAAACTCCAGCTGTACTCAGTGGCATACCACCTGCTCAGAGGTGATCTGTGCCTGACGTATAAAGCCATGTCCACCCCGGAATTAATGGACATGCTGCACCTCAGAAAATCCAAATCCCATCGAGCTACGCGCTTGAGAGACTTGAACCTCAGCACTGAAATAAATAGTACATGCTGGAGGGACAGATTCATAACCCAGAGGCTCCCTTCACTCTGGAATAAAATCCCTGTCCAGGTTAGGCAGAGTCCCTCATTGACTCTCTTCAAGAGGAATCTTGATGAGTGGATGGGAGATCATAGGTTTACCCCGGGTATCACTTCTGTGTCACTGTTAGACAGAGGCCCAGTATACTAACCTCGAAAAAGGGCATAGCAAAATTAATTTAAAATGGGTGGCGAAAGCCAAACACACTCTGGCTAGGCTTATAAATGCCCTAGGGCAGATAGCCTAGTATGAACCTATGAACCTAAAACTGGAAGCCATAAAACACTTAAATACTTTTACATTTTAGTCCTAGTAATTACTTCTCTCCAAGACAATAGAAAGAAACTTCTAGCTTTAGACATTGTGTATGCTTGCTGCACTGAAACTACTTTTTATAGCACATCGTAAAGCACTTTTAATTTCAGCTTATTTTTTTGCAGCCTTGCAAGTTAACTCTGTATGTTCCAGCGTCTACTATTAAAACATACATTTGCACAGGTATATAGTGTACATACATTTCTGTTCTTTTCCAGTAGGGTACACTGTGGTTACATTCTTGAAGAATAGTACATAACATACAGTTCTGTATAAATCATAGCAATATTCACAAATAAGATAGAATTATTTACAAAATTCCAGCTAGGTGGGCTGGCAGCATCACAATTCTATATAAATCATATTAATATTTTCAAGTGGCATAATTATTTTCAAAATTCCAGATAACTGGACTGGCAGTATTTCTCTGGTGTCACATCTAGTACATCTCCAACCAGAATAATAACAATTGAAAAGTTTGTTCTGTGCACCACAAGAAACTAGTTGTGCTTAATTCCCAGCATGTCCTTTGGCTGACAGGGGTCCAGATGGAAAGATAGAATCATCAAGAGGAGGAGACAAGTATTACTGAAACTGAATTCATCTTCAAGCCTTGGTGAGTGCCTTCATGTGGTGAACCCTTTTTTTTTTTTTATAAATTTCACCAAGATCACACTAATATATACGTTGCATTTTATGTTATGGAGAAAGGTAGGTCAAAAAAATAAAGCAGAAGATAGGGTGCCCAGGTCCCAGTATAAAAAAAAAAAGATGCCCATTCCTAGTGTATGCACTGGTGCCAGGACCAGAACAGGGGCAGCGAAGAATCCTTAGAATATGGAAACATTCCTATTCTTATTTATATGGGCTAGGCCAGGCTAAGGGTGACCCTCGTGCAGCAGAAGGAAGAAAAAGTCCAAAACAATGTATAAGATAGAAAGAGCTAGAGATAATACAGTGATCTGTTAAGGATAAGAAAGAGATTATGTATTTTTACTATTACACACATAAGAAAAAAAAAAACAGCATTTTCACACAGAGGATATGTAGTAAGAGTAAGAAAGAACTCAAAGGAAAGACAAATATTGCACAAAAAACTGTCAAAACCTCCAGATAATAATTTAAGATCCTTATCCGCACTGCTAGTGCTGTGGTAGTGTTGTCGCCTCACAGCAAGACGTTGTCCCATTCGATTCTCAGCTAGAGTATCTACTGTGGAGACATGCGTGAATGGGCATACCTTCATTGAAGGTTGTGCGTTAGGACCGGCAGCTCAGCATGTAAAAATCAACTGCCAATCATTAGCGGACCGGAGTTCCGCTGTGGCGACCCCTAACTGGGAAAAGCCGAAAGGCACAACAAGTGCAACATATCAACGCATTACCAAAATGAAAAAGTTTTTTTTTTTTTTTTTTTATATATACCAAAGACATTCTAATTCTTGGGCATTTTTTAATTTGGAAAACTGGGGCATGCATGGCTAGGCTTCAAAAGATTCAAGGGCTAGTAGACCACTAGCCTCCTATGAACCTATAAAAAAGCATTCAACAGCATCCTATAGTTTACGGATAATGAGATGCTTACAGATGTACAAGGACCTACACGAGTTATATCACAGCGACTAAGAAACAGTGGCAAACTACTTTACAACTGTGTCATAATAAATAGCAATTTTTCCCCAAAGAAAAAATCCAGAGGGGTGTTGCCAATGTGATTCTTTATACCACCACTGTATTACCTTGCTCTTAACCTCGTAAACTATTCACTAAACAGACTAGGCTATGTTTACAATTTAACTTTGAAAAAACAATCTTGTCCAAAGATATCTCATCTACCTTTTAAGGAATGATTTAAACCTGTACAGCTCATCAATCATTACTGAAAGCACAAATACAAACGGGTACCCTTTCCCAGATGATATAAGAATTACATTTGGACTTGATAAATGTGCAAAAGCATTTATAACAGGAAATATGAAGCACTAAGAAAGGACTATAACATAAAGAAACTTGAACTGGAGTGTGTAAATATTTGGGAAGAGATGAAAGGTCAGCAATAAAATATGAACAAATGAAAATATTAAATATTTTAGAAGACTAAAGCTAATATTAAAAACTCCTTTGACATCATACCTCTTGACATCTTAGTGCAAAAAATCTGAACAAAGCATAAAATAATGGGAGCACAAAGACCCAAAAATAGGGACAGATTTCAGATATTGTCTTTGTAAATGTAGAAAGTTGATAAAATAATAAGACGTGTTAGTGTGTATTTTCTGAAGGAAATGAAGCCTGACACTCAAATGCATGTCATTATTTACAGACTTCAATCCTCACTGATTGATCAGAAAGTCACACATTTTATGAGGAACAAACCAAAGATATGAGGCAAAACTCTGGACATTCTGCACAAATCTGAACAGTAGAGAGGCATGCTTGAAATGTAGGAATAAGGTTCAGGCTATAAATCAGCTTGCTCTTCCTGTTCTAACTTAAAGCCCACAATTATAGTGGCAAGAATAAAGAGCTCCCGTAACAACTACATGTTGATCACGATTTGATGCATAAATAGTTAAAGAAACGTGAACTTAAACCAAAAGATAACAGATTGATAGTAGTAGCTTAAGGTACTGGGTTACCTACACTTTGGTTCACAAAAAAGTGGGAGATGCAGATAAATGCAGGTTCTATAGTACAAAACTAAACCCAGCTGCTACCTATGATGCACTCATGGCTGAGGTTCTATACACTGAAAGGTGCAACAATATGGCAAGACTGTTGCACTGGTGATTGTGAAAACATGCAATACAAAAGTAGCTAAGAAACACTGGAAACATAAATTACTGAAAAACAAAGAAGTTCTAATTAGACTGGATCATGCAAAACCAGCAGTTAAGAAAACAGAAGCAAAAAAAAAAAAACAGATACAGTAGTAAAAGAAAAACTAAAAGTACCCTGCTTACTGAGAGGCACAAAGTAAAATGCCAAGATATGTAAGCAGAAACTAGAGCAATATGAGATAAAAAATCACCCAGATAGGTCAACTAGCAATAGGAGAAACAGGACCAATAAAAAACAATTTTCAAGCATGTTTAAATATGCAACCAATACATGTAATTTCATATAGCGTTGTTGCCTCACAGCAAGAGGCTCTCCCATTCAATTCTCGGCTTGGGTTGAGAGTGTCTTGTGTGTGGAGTCTGCATGTCCTCCAAGCGGTCGAGTGGGCGTTCGAAAGACATGCGTTGAATGGGTGTGCCTTCATTGAAGGTTGGGCGTTGGGTTGGCAACTCGACACTATAAAAACCAACTGCCAATCATTAACGGACTGGAGTTCCACTGTGGCGACCCCTAACTGGGAAAAGCCGAAAGACAAACAACAACAACGACATGTAATTTCATATGAATTGGGTGAGACTGAATTAGGTCCAATGGGATCAATGTTCTACTGTGGTTAACAAACTGAACATAAATAAATAAATGAATAAAATAAAGTAGAGAGGTGCAGCAATTAGTGTTGTCACCTCACAGCAAGAGGGTCTTTAGTTTGATTCTCAGCTGGGGTGCCTTCTGTGTGGTAGAGTCTGCATGTCCTCCCTGCATTTGTGTAGGTTTCTTCCGGGTGCTCCAGTTTCCTCCTACATTCCAAAGACATGCTTCTGGAGCATTTCTCCCTGGGCTGAAAATGGGTTCTGTGCCAGTTGGACATTCCTAGTAAACAAATGTTAATTAAAATAAAAAGTGACAAATGCAAAAAGAGTTATTTTTGAGTACATTGTGGGTGCTGAAAAACAAGGTGCTGGCGAACATCAACGTCTGACATAATATTACTTTCATGAACTTTAATTGCACCTTGACCCAGAAATAGGGCCCATGCCTGTCACTATATAAGAAATCCAAAGCAACATAAGACAAAGAAACATTGTGTCAGTTATCAGTATGACACTAACATTGTGTCAATTATCAGTATGACACTGTGACATTATGTCAGTTATATATGAAGAGGATCACCAAAGGAACACTGCAGCACTAAATCCAGAAAATTTATTGAAAAAAAGTTAAGCGCTTTCATCAAAATCACAAGACTTCATCAGAACAAGAACATGCAAAAAATGCCATATTTAAATACCTTAACCCTTACAGCCATTGGGTGACAAAGCAAACATCATTTCCTGTAAAATAATTAAGCAGTTTAAAAAGACAGTAACACATAATCACAGTAACTGCCCACTAGAACACATCAATTGCCACTTACCAACCACATAGACATAGTATGATTTAAAACACAGATCTTGAATAAAATCACATAAAAAGCTGATTTTAGATTTAATACAGAACTAAGGGATAACTTGTCATTGAGCCCAGGTGGCTGACATGCATTTAATTTGATCTGCTACTTTAGCTCTAAATATTCAAGGAAGTCATCATCGGGCCCCCCTCGTGGACACAGGTCTACTTGTTCAAGTACAAAAAATTGAAAATAATGTGTCAGGTGTACCTTTATATGTTTAAATAAAGCATTGGTTTCTTTATTTTTTTAGTATATCATAGTTGTGTTGATATATTCTTTGTCTGAGGGCTCTGATTGCCTTCCCCACATAGTACCCCTCACATACCATACAGGTTGCAATATATACCACTCCCTCGGTGGTGTAGTTACCCCTTTATCTGTGTCTATGACATAGCTGAAGAAGTCAAATCAAAAAGAGCTGGGCGTATTTATTCTACACTCTTGGAGAAGCCTGAAGGTTTGAATAGAACCTCTGGTTTGGTCAAAACTGACAGTTTTACTAGGGCATGTGTCCTGCCCTTCACTAGGGATTTTTTTAACATTAGAAGCTTCATTTATGATTTTTGGACCATTTTTTGTTTGGATGAGAAGATCAACAAAAGGTTGGGGGGAACCTCTTGTGGTTTACAAAAAGGGCACCTCCTTGAAAGGCCTGGTGGAGAGGAAAAAGTTAAAGGCAGGCCTAGGTGGAACCTTTAAATGTGGAGGTGTGGACAATGCCCCTATATATTGGCTACTGATTCCATTAGAGTCAGGAACTATGGTAAATTTACTACTAATAGGAAGTGTTACTGTTACACCAAGGGAGTGGTATAAATTGCAACCTGTATGGTATGTGAGGGGTACTATGTGGGGAAGACAATCAGAGCCCTCAGACAATGAATATATCAACACAACTATGATATACTAAAAAATAAAGAAACCAATGCTTTATTTAAGCATATAAAGGTACACCCGACACATTATTTTACATTTTTTGTACTTGAACAAGTAGACCTGTGTCCACGAGGGGGGCCCGATGATGACTTCCTTAAATATTTAGAGCTAAAGTAGCAGATCAAATTAAATGCATGTCAACCACCTGGGCTCAATGACAAGTTATCCCTTAGTTCTGTATTAAAACTAAAATCAGCTTTTTTATGTGATTTTATTCAAGATCTGTGTTTTAAATCATACTTCAATACATAATACATTAACATCTATGTAGTTGGTAGGTGGCAATTGGTGTGTTGTAGTGGGCAGTTACTGTGATTATGTGTTACTGTCTTTTTAAACTGCTTAATTATTTTACAGGAAATTATGTTTGCTTTGTCAACCAATGGCTGTAAGGGTTAGGGTATTTAAATATGGCATTTTTTTGTATGTTCTTGTTCTGATGAAGTCTTGTGATTTTGACGAAAGCGCTTAACTTTTTTCAATAAATTTTCTGGACTTAGTGCTGCAGTGTTCCTTTGGTAATCCTCTTCATATATTTTTTACTTAGTTTTGGTGTTCGTTATTTCTAATTATGTCAGTTATCAGTATGACACTGTAACATTGTGTCAGTTATCAGTATGACACTGTAACATTGTGTCAGTTATCATTATGACACTGTAACATTGTGTCCGTTATCAGTATGACACTGTAAGGTTCAGTTGTGTCAGTTATCAGTATATGAGACTGTAACATTGTGCCAGTTATCAGTATGACACTGTAACATTGTGTCAGTTATCAGTATGAGACTGTAACATTGTGTCAGTTATCAGTATGACACTGTAACATTGTGTCAGTTATCAGTATGAAACTGTAACATTGTGCCAGTTAACAGTATGACACTGTAACATTATTTCAGTTATCAGTATGACACTGTAACTGTATCAGTTAACAGTATGACAGTGTACGGTACATGTAAGTAGAGTTGCAGACTCTAGTCATGTTTTTGTTTTTACTAGCATTACCACTGTAGGTAAGACAGAGTTTTAAACTCATAAGTAATGCTTTATCTTTCTCCATTCATTATTCTATCAAGATTACAATGACACATATCCCTAGGAGGGCAACAAGACTGCATCAAAGTTCAAAACTTGTAACATACTCTCGTAGTTATCAAGATACCCTGTGACACACACACACACACACACACACACACACACACACACACACACACACCTCTTAGAGCAGAAAATCTGGAAAAAGCAATAATAATGGGGGGACACAAAGGCCCAAAAATAGGGACAATGTTTAAATATTGCTCTTACAAACATAGAAAATTGATATAATAACAGGTTTTGCATTAACATGACTTTTCTGAGAGGTATGAAGTCTGAATCTATATCATTATTTTCTGACTTCAGTTCTCAATGATTTGTCAATGATTTGCCAGAAAACCACTATTTTATTGAGAAACAGTCTGGATGTCAGCAGAATGAAACTGATTCAGCTAACTAAAGCATTTTAAGCAATATGCAAAAAAAGTGTTTACCATGTATGTATTAGGTTTAACTCTATATTTAAGGAAAAAAGTCCTGGTATTGACTGTTAAGTTGGAACCAATGCACTGTCATCTGAGGAGTTAATAAACAGTTGTTCTCCCACTCTAACATATGCACTCATATTCATTTACTGAATTCCAGATTATTCATGCATTTCAAAGATGATGCCTTAAGCAGCTGTCTGTATACACCAGTATAAAGGAGGGGGAGAGGCTGCTAGCATGATATTCAAGGCGTCATTTTAAATAAGCAGGAGAAGAGTAAACATAAATACAACTTTTGTGCAAAGCAGCCAACAACTGTATGCTCAGTCTCAGAGCAGCCAACAACTGCATGTTCAGTCTCAGAGCAGTCAACAACTGCATGCTCAGTCTCAGAGCAGCCAACAACTGCATGCTCAGTCTCAGAGCAGCCAACTGCATGCTCAAACAGTCTCAGCATTCAAAAAGTGCCGTCACAATTTATGAAGACTCTCAATTCTCAGTCATGCACGTAGCCTTAACGTACCCCTTTAAAATACACACAGCCCTGATATGCTACATACTCACAGACTGAATGTACTTTTCCACCAAAAGACAAAGGTAGTGCCTTGTGTTTAGTATCTGAGAATCCAGCAAGTTGGATTCCAGAGAAGAAGAGAGAACCACAGTTTCCAGGGCGGTACCAGTGCACATATCCTCATGCTTCATATAATGGGAGGACATTTGGCTGCGTTTTTTAATTAATGTCTGGACAGTACTGTCTTTCTAAGACAAATACAACATAATGCAAAAATGTACACTGTTACAACAGTGAGTTGTTAATACGCCTTGTACCTGCAGGCTTATGTATTTAAATGAGAAAGAAAGCTGTTTTCAACAGGCACATGTTGGGACATTACTAATCAGACAGTAGGAATTAACTATTGTGTTCTGTTCTTTGTACTGTTACCATTATGTTACATTACAACCCTGTATGTGATTTACAACATAATATGCTCACAGGAAGGTACTTTAAATAAATGTGACATCTTCCAGTATGAACATTCAGCAATGAATACTTCAAAAGTATATCAGGCAGTGGAAGGGGTATATTAGGTGGGGCTTGTTTCATCTACAGAGCTGATTGTGTCTGTCTCTGGTCACCTGGGATATCATTGGTAACATCAAAGCTTTGAGTTGGAACTTATTATAGCAGGTGAAATCCAAGTGCATGCATATATATATGTGTGTGTGTGTCTATTGACATACTGTTCAACAATATGCTACATATTTATTATTTCCTATCACACACACGTGAAATGTATTGCTGTTGCTTTTTATTGTAAAGCCATACAGTGCTACAAACACAGATATATTTACTTTATTTACAATAACATGCCTTCTCTTGTTATTGCTTATATATTAAGCCTGGAGTAGACTGAACTGCACAACCATCTTTCCATGATGTAGATACATTATTGCAGTAATTACAGTGCACAGACTCAACACTTGGAAGGATGCACCTTACAATGACACACTCTCAAATGCACGTAGTAACAGTCATAGAGATCGCACATGTAAGTCACGGCAAGCATCACACACGCAGACTCCACTGACTAGTAAGAAGCAGAGATTAAACGGTTTTCATTCTTATGTACCTGCTTTCAGCTGAATAAAAAGATAATGTACAGAATGCTTGTTTCTCTCCTCGGCATTTAAGCTGTGACCCCTTCCTCTGGGTTATTTTGAATCTTCTTTCCCACAAAATTACATACTTTCAGCCATTTAGATCTATAAAGGAAATGCATGGATGCAGAAATGATTGCCCTCCCTTTAAAATATCTCATCCATCCACATGCACACCCACATGCAGTTGCCGGCAGGCTTTCCCTTACCTGTTTATGTCTTTGTGCTTTGAGCAGAGTTATCAGAAGCCTAGAGCAGACTCTGAGTGAAGCCGAACAAAGCAGTGCTTGAAGGACATAAAATGAATGTCGCTCTTTATAAAGTGCAATGTTTAGATTTGTCCGCAGTTGCTGAAGGCTGGAAATCTTCTCTTAGATTCTCAATCCCTCTCCCTTCCTCTGTCTCTGTCCCTGTCTGCAGCTGCTACAGGATCCCAGAGTCATGTGACAACCCCCCCCCCCCCAAAGCATCATCCCTCTGGGACTCTAATCAGCTAGTCAGCCCAGGGCCTAGGCATGCAGGAGTGTGAAATGCTGCATTTATTACTTCAGAGTTTTATTTCAAGCAGCATGGATGACTTTATTACTACAAGTCCTTTTAGTGTACGGAGCAGTATGGTGTTAAGTTCCTTTATTCTGGAGGGGAGGTGTTGAACAGTATGACCTCAAATTAATAAGCCCACCTGTGGCATTAACAAAAGGCTATGGTGACACGCTCATACATATTTGCACAGAGCTGTCCTTACAGAATGGCTTCAGCTGAGTGGGAGGATACTGCATTCTAAAGTTCATTGTGCATTCCAGCCACAAACTTTTGGCATAGCCAGCTGTCAGGAGTTAATTTCTCCAGACTCAATTCATTTTTAGGCTCGTGTTGATAAGAGCAAAGGCTGACTATACTTCTGGACAAAGATTTTAGTCACTGAGACAGCACTGTATTTGTGATTACATGCCAGACCTTTGTCGTACATGGCAGCGTACAGTACCAGATGCATTTTTATATTTAGTCACTGAGACAGCACTGTATTTGTGATTACATGCCAGACCTTTGTCGTACACGGCAGCATACAGTACCAGATGCATTTTTATTTCTTGACTCTGTCTGTTCCTGGAACGGTTTGATTTCTGTTTTAGCAGCAATTTTTATTTATCTATTTGGTTTTGTGTGATCTGTCTTTCTAGCCCTTTTTCATTTTAAAGCTGAACTAACAAAATTAAACTTTATAGTGTGAACACTCAAATCATAAGTAAATTATTTAGTGAAAAAGATAAAACATAAGCAAACATAGGTCATAATAAAAATCAAATAATCTATGCATAAATTGCAAATTAATAATACATTTTAAAATTCCTGAAAACATGTGTAAATGAACAGCTATAAAACTGTTAAGGTGGACACCTTTTATAAATTCCGTTCCTGTGGTAGTTCTGAGTTTATGATTCCAAGAACAAACAGAGGGCATACATTAAGTAAATGTATTTATTTATGTATGTATGTATGTATGTATGTATGTATGTATTTATTTTATTTTATTGACATTTGTTTACCCGGAAAGTCCATTGGGTCAAGCTAGCCCATTTTCAGAGGAGAAAAGCTCTAATGTAAAAAATAATACATAAAATTACAAAAGGTTTACAAAATTACATAGAAAGAAATATGACTAAATAAAACAATGTATAAACAGAAAAGTAGACATATGGACAATAATAGCTTGAAAATTGTACAGTGCGCAATACAGTGGTTTCTGAATTAAACAAAGTGCAGAAAAAAGTATATAATTTGAGGCATTATTTAGCTCAAGCAGTAGAAAAATATGAATTTAAGTTAGCAAGAAAGGCATATAGGTATGAGATTATAATGGTATCGGTGTAAGGAAATAAATGAAGGAGAAACAAAATAGGGGGTAAAAGTGAAAGGACAATAAAAAATAGGAGAGAAAGAAGATTAGTAAAGTAAAAGGAAAGTGGAAATGGGGTGAGAAAGGTGGGGAAAACAAGTGAGGAGGTAATAAATATCAAGGGGGGAATTCGGTAGAAGTTTGTTAGGAATTTAAGATACAAAGGAATTATGAGGAGAAGCTGGATCTAGACAGATTCAGGGTTTAAATAGTAGTTTAATTTTAAATAATGCCTGGGGTAGGAACTGAACAGTTAAATATCCACTTGGAGAAGAAATGATTGTGCACTGCACTTTTGAAGTTAGGAGGTCTTGGTTGTAAGCGGATAGATGCCGGAAGGTTATTCCATATTTTAGAAATTGTCCAGGAGAATAATAACCCTGCACGTAGTTTGGGTTTGTGTATTTTTTAGAAGATATTGGTGTTCAGAACATAGAGGCCAAGCTGGATTGTAAACGGTGACTAGGAAGTTGAGTGCAGGACAGTCATGAGGCTTATATAACAATTTATCAGTGGTTGTGACCTGGAGGAGGACAAGGTAGTGGGGGAAGTTCAAGCCATTGTAATTGTTTTAGGGCAATAGAGTGATGAGTAGAATGGCGACTATTTGTGGCAAATTTAGCAATCTTGTTATAGCAAGTTTTTAATTTAGATTTCAGGGACGACTACAAGTTAGTTAATAAAGAAGCACCATAACTTAGTGAAGACAGAAGGTAGGATAGTACTAATGCTTGTTTAGAAGGAAGGGTGGGAGAGGAACTTGTTAGGTCTGTAGAGTAGCTCCAGATTTTTGTGGGTCTTGCTTTTATTGTTTTGAATATGAAGATCGAATCTGGAGTTTTCATCAATAATTACTCCTAATAGTTTAGTGTAGGTTACTAATGCAATTTTGATGGAGTTAAGAGAGAATATTTTGAAGTCAGTTTTATTAATGAGTGAACTTCTCCTGGGAGTAAAGGTCATATTTTTTTTTTTAGGATTTAGTGAAAGGTGATTTTTGTAAAGACAGGTTTCTATGGTGGAAAATGCAGCTTGGGTGATTTGGTTTAGTATGTTAGAGATGTGAGCAGAGGAGACTATAGTGGAGTCTGCATAGTGGACTAGGGAGTCCTACTGGAAAGTTTGGTGGAGATTAACAAATAAAAATGTTAAACATCAGAGGTCCTAAAATTGAGCCTTGGGTACACCTGTAGGGTTGAGAAGGTAAGGGGAAATGGAGTTTTGCCATTTAACAGAATCCTCTCTGTTAGAAAGGTAGCTTTTGAACTACTTAAGTGACTGGGAAGATAGGCCAATGCTGGAGAGCTGAGAGAGGAGGATAGAGTGAGAGATAGTGTCAAATGCTTTTGATAAGTTCAAGCAAAGGGCTGATACAATGTTTCCTGAGTCACAGTCTTTGTTAACTGTGTCTAAGAAGGATATTAGGGCAGTGGATGTGCCATGTCCTGGACAGAACTTGTAATGAGTGGGGGAGAGAATTTTGTGTTTTAGAAGGTAGTCTAAGAGTTGTTTTTGAACACACTTTTCAAGAATTTTAGAGATGGGGAAAGAATAGCAATAGGTCAGAAATTGGAGATATCGGCTGAGGGGCCACCTTCATGAAGTGATAATATTATAGTTTTTTTTTCCAGAGACCAAGGACGTAAGATTCACAGATGGATCTATTTATCAGAATGCTAATGGGATAAGCCACTGAGTCTGCAGCGAGTTTAAGAAATTCTGTCAGCAGAGTTGGAGCAGAGCTTTCATTTTAGAAAAAGTTTTTGATATAAGTGGTAGGGATAGGAGAGGAAATTGAAATGTGGCTGAGAAGTCAGTTGTATGCTGCTTGGCAAGGGAGTGTCAATGGATGGAGGGAGGTGATGAGTAATATATGAACTGCTGGGAAAGTTCTGACGAAGAGTATGAAATGGGAAAGAGGTGGTGTTGTTTGGGAGAGGAAGGGTAAACGTACAGCTAATATTGGCAATGGTGTCAATAAAATAGTTATTTATTTATTTAACACAGGTACGTTTTCAGTGGAGAACCGGGGAGAAAAGCTCCTTGAGTAACAGTAAATTTTAATGCACACATTACAATAATCAATAAAGTACAAAGTAAACAAAATGCAGTATACATAAGGAAATACAAATTTGTTACATCTTGACAAAAATACCTAGGCTTTGAACATAGCTAGTACTATTTGTAAAGTATGACTTATGTCAAGATATAAGGTTAAGACGGGTCGGTAGGAATAAAAGGTTAAACATCAGGGAAGAGGTTGGATATGGTTGGGGTATACTGTGGTGTATCCCAGCATTCATGTGGGGTTAGTACAGGAACATAGCCACTTATTTTTAGATAAGGTTTAACTGATGACTTAAGTGGTTAGTGGGTGAGCTTGAGAGAATGGAGTTAGGAAGGGAGTTCCGCAAACAAGATATATAGTTGGAAAATAAAGATTCTCCTGCAGTGTTATTGGCCATGCAGATGGTGAGTAAGTTCTTATTGTTAGAGTGATGTGGTCTGCTGGAACAGTAAGGAAGGATGAGATTTTACAGTACAGGGTTCTGGTTGGTGGTGTTACAATTTTGTGAGTTGGTTGTAAAGAATAATGTTGGGAAGCTCAATCAATTCTAGTATCCTTAAAGCTGTACAATGATGTGTTCTATATGGGCAGTCAGATGCAAACTTAGCCATTTTATTATAACATCCTTCTAGCTTAGATAAGTCAGTTTTCCTAAGATTAGTTAAACTTAGAGAAGCATATAGCAGAGTGGAGAGCAGATGGGTTTGTGCTAATGTAATTTTGGCCATTTTGGTCATGAACCGTTTGTGCCTATATAGACTTTCAAGTTTCTTATGGACTTTTTTATTTTTAGGGAGACATGTAAGTCAAATTTTAGGGTACTGTCTATTTCCATGCCAAGAAGCTTTGTATGAGTTGTCGGGGAGATCACAGTATTGTCTTTGGCTATTATGTTAAATGGTGGGCATGTGATAGATGTCTTATTAGGTTGGAAGAGTAATAATTTAGTTTTTTTTTGGGTTCAGGATTAGATGGGCATTGGTTAACCATGTTTCAGCAGAAGTGAAAGATTCCTGTGTTTGAGATTGAAGAGCTGATACAGAAGTGCTAGCACAGAGAAGTGTTGAATCATCTGCATACTCTATTATAGAACCATGTGGAGTAGGTGTGTGTAGAGTATTAGTCACAGATAAGTGTTGAATCATCTGCATACTTATTATAGAACCATGTGGAGTAGCTGTGTGTAGATTATTAGTCACAGATAAGTGATGAATCATCTGCATACTGTATTATAGAACCATGTGGAGTAGCTGTGGGTAGATTATTAGTCACAGATAAGTGTTGAATCATCTGCGTACTGTATTATAGAACCATGTGGAGTAGGTGTGTGTAGATTATTAGTCACAGATAAGTGTTGAATCATCTGCATACTGTATTATAGAACCATGTGGAATAGCTTTGTGTAGGTTATTAGGCACAGATAAGTGTTGGATCATCTGAAGACTGTATTACAGAACCATGGGGAGTAGCTGTGTGTAGATTATTAGTCACAGATAAGTGTTGAATCATCTGCATACTGTATTATAGAGCCATGTGGAGTAGGTGTGTGTAGATTATTAGTCACAGTTAAGCGTTGAATCATCTGCAGACTGTATTACAGAACCATGTGGAGTAGGTGTGTGTAGATTATTAGTCACAGATAAGTGTTGAATCATCTGCATACTGTATTATAGAACCATGTGGAGTAGGTGTGTGTAGGTTACTAGTCACAGATAAGTGTTGAACCATCTGCATACTGTATTATACTACCATGTGGAGTAGGTGTGTGTAGATTATTAGTCACAGATAAGTGTTGGATCATCTGGATACTGTATTATAGAACCATGCGGAGTAGGTGTGTGTAGATTATTAGTCACAGCTAAGTGTTGAATCATCTGCATACTGTATTATAGAACCATGTGGAGTAGCTGTGTGTAGATTATTAGTCACAGATAAGTGTTGAATCATATGCAGACTGCATTATAGAATCATGTGGAGTAGGTGTGTGTAGATTATTAGTCACAGATAAGTGTTGAATCATCTGCAGACTGTATTATAGAACCATGTGGAGTAGGTGTGTGTATATTATTAGTCACAGATAAGGGTTGAATCATCTTCATACTGTATTATAGAACCATGTGGAGTAGGTGTGTGTAGATTATTAGTCACAGATAAGTGTTGAATCATCTGCAGACTGTATTATAGAACCATGTGGAGTAGGTTTGTGTAGATTATTAGTCACAGATAAGTGTTGAATCATCTTCATACTGTATTATAGAACCATGTGGAGTAGGTGTGTGTAGATTATTAGTCACAGATAAGAGATGAATCATCTGCATACTGTATTATAGAACCATGTGGAGTAGGTGTGTGTAGATTATTAGTCACATATAAGTGTTGAATCATCTGCATACCATATTATAGAACCATGTGGAGTAGGTGTGTGTAGATTATTAGTCACAGATAAGTGTTGAATCATCTGCATACTGTATTATAGAACCATGTGGAGTAGGTGTGTGTAGATTATTAGTCACAGATAAGTGTTGAACCATCTGCATACTGTATTATAGAACCATGTGGAGTAGCTGTGTGAATATTATTAGTCACAGATAAGTGTTGAATCATCTGGATTCCAAAATGGTGGTCGTTTGAGAAACACCCTCTCCTCATAGCTCCGACTTCATATATTAGGTTATATTACTAAATGCAGTAATCCTTAGGTTTAGACCATTTTTATTTAAAGCCATATCTGTCAGAAGAAATTAGAGCCGAAATTTAAGCTAATATAGTGGATTAGTGCTATAGATCTACAGCGTTTAATCAGTTCCTAGAAGAAAATGATCCTACACGAGGATGCATAGAGGCCTGAACTTTCAGCACCACAGTAAATGACAGTACCCACAAGAAGAGAAACGAAGCTAGCAATTCTCAAGGAAGTTGAAAACATGGAATTTCAAAGTACAAAGGCTAAATTATCTGCTATATCTACTTCACCAGAGAAAGAGGCAAAATGACTGAGATCATCTAAAAGTGTACAAGAACAAATAAAAGATCCAATTAAACAGAAGGCCGATGGAGCAATACAAATGGATGAGCTGAAAAGCACCCTTCTTCCTTTGCAATCGGCCATTCAAGAATTATCTGGGAAAATGAACTCCTTCGGATCCACAATAAATAAAATTGTTGAATGCTTGGATCTTGTAGAAGATAGATCTAATTCAAATAAAATAGAAATAGAGCATGTAAAAGAAGAAATTAAGTCCAGAGACAAAACAATCTATGACATTCAAGCTAAGATTGTTGACCTAGAGGCTAGAAGCAGACGCAATAATCTGATAATCAGGGGTCTTTCTGAAAAATACGAATCTCACCAGCTAATTGAAACCATTACACAAGTATTTAATAACCTTCTTCATGTGAGTAATCCTTCAACCACGTACACCATTGAAAGAGCACATAGAGCCTTGCGGAAACAGCAATCTACTTCAACTTCAAGACCCATTTACGTAAAAATGCTCAATTACCAAGATGTGCAAAATATTCTTTCAGCTTACAAAAAAATCAAACCATTTCTCTTGGAATAATCAAACTATACATATCTCACAGGACTTACCCCTTGAAATTAGAAACATCGCAAACGTTCTCCCTACTGTGCTGACCTTATAGCCCGAAAAATTAAATTTCAAATGAGGTTTCCATGCTCTCTGTCATTTACCTTCAAAGATGCTAAATTCTTTATGTCCTCACCCAAAGAGGCAGACATGATCTTTGTTAAATGCTTTGGAGCTGCACCGTCTACACGCTGAACACATGTGAGAGATGCAACCATATAGCCAAACTGGAGGCTAAGCTCTCTCAACTCAGTACTGGCGTAACCAGTCAGGAAGAGAAGGAAACCACACTCACTACAATTCCAGTCTCACATAGACCTACCACGACAACAAACCAAACACATAAACACACAAAAACATACTCGGAGGCTCTAAATAAAAATCTGCCTAAGCAGCAGAGACCACCAAAGCAGACACCCAAGCAACTGCTACCCCAAAACAAAACACGTGCAACACATAGCTCACAAAGCCAGTGTGCCGAACAGTCACAGCCCTTAAGGCTAAACAACACACCTGATACACTTGTAATAGGTGACTCTATCGTCAGGCACACTGACATCCCGCTCACCAGGCTGAACAAGGAGAAGGTCACGGTGAGCTGCCTGTTGGGCGCTAGGATCAGCCACATAACACAAGCACTCAGGTCACTCCAAGGCAAGTACAAATATGACTCAGTCATTGTCCATGCTGGTGTGAATGACCTGAGACATACCTCCCTGGACTACATGAAAAGAGACATAGAGGAGCTCTCTGAGCATGTAGCCCAGGCCGGTATGACACTGACCTTGAGTAGCATCTTACCCTCACCAAGAATGATGCCACAATATGAAGACAAGATGATCAATTTCAACAATTGGCTTAAGTTTTGGTGTCATTCAAAGGGGATCCAATGCCTGCCAGCCTGGGATGACATGCTCGACAAGCCACGATGCTTCGCTAGGGATGGCTTGCAGCTGTCACCCCTGGGCTTTCGGATATTGGCAAAGGCTCTTGCTACCCCCATAGTGCCTTTTTTAGGCAAGGCTCAAAAGACAAACCCACCTCCATAGGTATCACAAGGGATAAGAAACTAAGAGTAATGCTACTCAACGCCAGAAGTCTAAACCTCAAGGTGCACGCACTCGAAACTCTCTTTAGCATGGAGAACATTGATATCTGTGCAGTAACAGAAACCTGGTTCAAGGCTCTCGAGAGCACCCCAGCACTATCAGGTTATACCTCATACCATGCTTTTCGGCCCCAAAACTTGGACCGAACCACAAAAGGAGGGGGAGTATCAATATTCGTCAAAGATACCCACACCTCCAGGGTGGTGGCACAGCACGAAGCATCAGAGACTATCCATGTGCAACTAACTGTGGGTAAAACTGCCTTCCAGTTTATAGCCTGCTACAGACCACCCTCCCAAACACAGGAACCCCACTTGGCCTTCCTGAGAATACTGGAAAATATGAAGGTCTCTCCAAACACCATTATATTGGGCGACTTCAACTACCCAAACATAGACTGGGAGCATTACTCTAGCTCCAACACCCTAGCCCAAAGGTTCCTAGAATTTATAAACTCAAATGCTATGGAACATTTTGTTGCCACTCCCACAAGAGGGGAAAACATACTGGACCTGATCATCACCAACATGGGGACACTATGCTCCAGACCAGAAGTGTATCCCTCACTGGTAAGATCAGACCATAAACTAATCTCACTGGATATTCACATCCCGACCCCAACCCCTGCCCAGAAAACCACAGTGAAAAACTTCTCTAAAGCAAATTTCACACACCTCAAAACCGAGGCGAAATCCTTCACAGCCCCCGGGCCTGTGGAAAATATGGCCCAGACCGCAGAATCCTTTATAAATGCATTCTATGAACACCTTCAGGAATGCATGGATCATGCAATCCCAAATAAAACCAAGACCCAATCCTCCAAAGGCAGACATCCTGTCTGGTGGACCCCAGCCATAAACAAACTATATAACAGAAGGAGGAAGCTACTACATGATAGAGCAAAATCTCAAAAAGGGAAGGCATCTCTGATCAGTATTAGCAAAAAACTACGGGCACTCATAAAATTGTCTAAGGCCAGCTTCGAGAGAAAAATTGCACAGGACACTAAGGATAATCACAAGGCTTTCTTTAGTTATATTAGGAACCTGGGTGGGAATTCCCAGATATGCTCAGAATTAGTCCAAAATGACAAAAAATACACCGAGCCCACAGACATTGCCAACATCCTAGCTGACAGGTTCAGTGCAAACTTCTCCCCCCTCTCCCCACCAAAAGGGCAAATATCTACCCCGACAGAGTGCTGCCCCCCTGACATCTCAGATGCTCAGGTAAGAGCCGCCCTCTTCAAAGCAAAAAACACAGCATCAATGGGACCAGATGGTGTCCCGGGCTGCGTCCTACATGAACTCCAACAAGAGCTAAACCCAAACATAAAACTACTGTTCAGTCTTAGCCTTACTTCAGGATATGTACCCAAAGGGTGGCATACAGCAACAGTGGTCCCTCTCCACAAAGGTGGTGCCTCAACGGATCCTGGAAACTATCGCCCCATAAGCCTGACTAGCTTGGTCTGCAAAGTTATGGAAAGGATCATCATGGACCTCATAAATAAAGATATTGGGAACCTACAGACACTGGATCCTACCCAGTTCAGCTTTGTTAAGGGCAGATTCTGCCACTTAAACCTGGTTGATTTCTTTGAAACAGTCACCAAGGCCATTGACGAGGGGAAGGTGGTCCACACAGCCTACCTGGACCTCGCAAAAGCCTTCGATACAATACCCCACTCGGGCATTATAGATAAGCTCACCAGCTTAAATATAAACCCCTATGTCACTAAATGGGTTGCAAACTGGCTCAAGGACAGAACACACATGGTTAGAATTGCTGGAGCCATGTCAGACTCCAAACCAGTTACAAGTGGCATCCCACAAGGCTCAGTCCTGGGACCTTTCTTGCTCGGTATATATTTCTCGGCGGTACAGGCCAACACGGAAGGACTGTGGCTGACCAAGTTCGCAGATGACTGCAAACTGGGCGCCATAATCAACTCTCCAGCCAACACAAGCATCCTCCAAAAGGGCCTCATAGAAACAGACAACTGGTGCCAGAGCCATGGCCTCAAGCTAAACGCCAAAAAGTGTATAGTCATCCCCTTTGGCAAAAACAAAGTGCCCCCAAATTACCACATAGGTGGTAATCCATTAAGTACAGAAGAAGTCATTAGGGACCTGGGGACCCAAGTTGATAGCAATCTCTCATTTGACAACCACGTGGCCAAAGTGGTTAGAAAAACATTTTATATAGCCCACCTAATCATGAAGAGATTCACATCTAGATCAGGGAGGTCATCGTACCTCTTTACTCATCCCTCATCAGGCCCATAATTGAGTACAATGCCCCTTTTGGGATGTACCTTACCAGACACCTGCAGCAACTGGAAAACCCCAAAAGTACCTCACCAAGAGGATCAAAGGGCTCAAACAGATGCCATATGCTGCCCGGTTAAAGAAACTCCAGCTCTACTCAGTGGCATACTGCCTGCTCAGAGGCGATCTGTGCCTGACATATAAAGCCATGTCCAACCCGGAATTAATGGACATGCTGCACCTCAGAAAATCCAAATCCCATCAAGCTACGCGCTCGAGAGACTTGAACCTCAGCACTGAAATAAATAGGACATGCTGGAGGGACAGATTCATAACCCAGAGGCTCCCTTCACTCTGGAATAAAATCCCAGTCCAGGTTAGGCAGAGTCCCACATTGACTCTCTTCAAGAGGAATCTTGATGAGTGGATGGGAGATCATAGGTTTACCCCGGCTATCACTTCTGTGTCACTGTTAGACAGAGGCACAGTATACTAACCTCAAAAAAGGCATAGCAAAATTAATTTAAAATAGGTGGAGAAAGCCAAACACACTCTGGCTAGGCTTATAAATGCCCTAGGGCAGATAGCCTAGTATGAACCTATGAACCTATGAACATTTCCGAAAGTGGCTTTTGATTACCGGAGACTGTCTGTTATTCCCTGTATGTCTCTTAGGATATCAGGTAACTTTCCAGATAAATAAAAGTCCTAATTGTTAGGTTACTTTGTTCAGATCGCTCTCCGGTCTACTAGGACCGTTTCTCTCGGACTCAGCTATCCTGGGGATCCCCGAATGCAACAACAGGTGCAGGTCATAACTGTGGCACACCTGGAACCGGAAACATAAAAGCGAACTTCCACTGAAAAACTATACCGCATTGGTCTTCCTGAAAAGTGCAAATAAAACTAACATTGGTGAATTGCAGTAAGCAATCTATCCAGTGGACAAGAACAAAGATACAGATAGAATCATATTGTCTGGTAAGGTGAAAGTTGAATTTTTTTCCAAACCGACGAAGCTACTATGTAGAACTGGACTGTTATAGTTCATCCTTTGGGTCCTATAACTAGACCTATTGCGCCTGCATTCTGTTTTTTTTTAAGGCTTTCACTTGGAGCTTTATACCTTCCTGCATACCGCTAGCTTTAAAGATGACTCTATATTCCACTAGTCTAACAGTTGAATGCAGCTTATATAATCAGGAGATATATTGTGTGTAGGTTGTTGTATCATTACCTCCTAGGTTTAGCATCTCACTCTAGTTTGCATTCCAGCTGATCACTTTTACAATATATCCCATTATAAATATATTAATTCTTATATAAAGAAATTTCCTAAGATTAATCTATTAGATACACCCTGTCATTTCAATACCTATCAGCTGAACCCTGTTTAAATATTTTGGGTATCAAAGAGTGAAATCTTGTAGAGTATTATACTTAGAATTATTAGAAATTGTTCATTTGCATGTGTTAGGTCAACTCTTTTATAGTTAAACATTCTCCTCATGTTATTCCATTGTGTTTGGAAGCTATTTGGATAAGATAAGTAGGGTTTCTGATGACTTCTTGGGGAATCAGGCTGATGTTGTATATTGAATGCAAATATTGTTGGTATTAAATCTTGTTCCTACGACTCAAATGTTTAGTAAATTTATGTTTCTTTAGTGTGTATAGGTTTACTTCTCTCTCTCAGTAATAGGGCTATGTGGTTATGCACGGTTTACTTCTCTCTCTCAATAATAGGGCTATGTGGTTATGCACGGTTTACTTCTCTCTCTCAATAATAGGGCTATGTGGTTATGCATGGTTTACTTCTCTCTCTCAATAATAGGGCTATGTGGTTATGCACGGTTTACTTCTCTCTCTCAATAATAGGGGCTATGTGGTTATGCACGGTTTACTTCTCTCTCTCAATAATAGGGGTATGTGGTTATGCACGGTTTACTTCTCTCTCTCAATAATAGGGCTATGTGGTTATGCACGGTTTACTTCTCTCTATCAATAATAGGGCTATGTGGTTATGCACGGTTTACTTCTCTCTCTCAATAATAGGGCTATGTGGTTATGCACGGTTTACTTCTCTCTCTCAATAATAGGGCTATGTGGTTATGCACGGTTTACTTCTCTCTCTCAATAATAGGGCTATGTGGTTATGCACGGTTTACTTCTCTCTCTCAATAATAGGGCTATGTGGTTATGCACGATTTACTTCTCTCTCTCAATAATAGGGCTATGTGGTTATGCACGGTTTACTTCTCTCTCTCAATAATAGGGCTATGTGGTTATGCACGGTTTACTTCTCTCTCTCAATAATAGGGGCTATGTGGTTATGCACGGCGATAGAATTGAGAGAGTTTTGTGCCACTCCTTTACTTACCATCTTATGCTGTAATTCCACTGAAAACTATTCTCTTTTATCCACCCTACATTCCAGATTCTCTTATATTATTACCCAGACCCTATTGGAAAATGGATAAAATCTGGAATATTACTTTCTGGAATGTCAGGGGGTTACAGAAGCAAAACAAAAGAAATTTGGTGTTACATCTACTTTGCAAATCCCAGTCAGACCTTTGCTTCATCCAGGAAACTCACATGAATAATGATGAGTGGACCAAAGAAAATAATAAAAAATGGGTTAGGGACATTATTTCATCGGGCTTTTCTAATAACTCCAAAGGGGTTGCGATCATTATTAAAAAGTCCTTTAAACTTATGATTATTGATAGAGGTTTTGATCAGGAGGGCAGATGGTGTTATTTTACATGTCTATCTTATAATTTAAATAAACCTGTTTTATTTCTAAACCTATATGGCCCATGCTCAAGACAGCAAGATTTTATCATGAAGGTCTATAATTTCTTACTTAAATTCCCAAATCATATCCTTATTATAGGTGGTGATTGGAATATGGTAATTGACCCTAACATAGATCGCTCAAGTAAGGCAAAAGTTCTAAACCCCCAGGATTCCCTAGCGCTGAGAGAGTTAATACTTGACTTTGATTTGATGGACCCTATTTTGTTTGATTGTGACTCCGGGAATAAGAATAGTTTTACTTATTTTTCAAAATGCCACCACTCCTGGTCACGTATAGACTTTTTTCTAATATCTAACACCTTAACGAATAGGCAAATTAAATTTCTAACTGAACCCAAATTCCTCTCAGATCATTCAAGAATCATCTTAGAGATAGGTTTTAATATTAGTCCATCCTCAACATACAAGAATTATAACTGGGCTTTAAATAGCAATTTACTAAAAGACCAATCGCTAAATGAAGAAATCACCCTTACTCTAAAGGAACTTTTCTCCCCATTCAGAGACAGTGATATCCCCTTTGATATTAGATGGGCGGCATGTAAAGCTGTGATGAGGGGAATTTTTATCAAGAAAGCCACCTTCCTTAAGAAATTGAATAAAGAACTGGAAAATAAATTAATATCAGAGATTAAGATTTTGGATGACAAACTTCTAGAAAACTACTCCTTACACATAGAAAAACAGTTACACATCAAACAAAAAGAACTATTCGAACACCAGCAATCCATCTTTTCCCTTCAAGAATTGAGGTTTATTGCTAAATATTCTGAATCCTGTCCAAAGCCCTTGCCAGACTGATAGGGGGCACACCCAAATCCTCTAGAATCACATTCATTCAATATCACAACACACTTTATAAATCAAATGCACAAATTATTCCACCAAATTTATACAGATATGTATGATACCAACAACATGCTTCCTTCTCATGCTGAGATGGAGAAATTTCTGTCTAATCTTACTTTCCCAAAATTAACCAAATCCCAGGAAAATGCCCTCTCAGCTCCGCTAATGATATCAGAGAACCATGAGGCTATTGATAACCTTAAACTAGGGAAAGCACCAGGTCCAGATGGTTACACTCCCGAATTTTATAAATTATTTAAAAATAATCTGGCTCCCATCCTGCTTCAACTTTATGAACATATCTCATCTAATGGAATTACTGACCGATATATTATTCACTCTAAAATTATTCTAATTCCTAAAAATACTTACTTCCAACATAAATAATTATAGACCAATTTCTCTTATGAATATAGACATAAAAATTATTTTGGCCATTCTAGCAAACAGGCTTAAAAAGATGATACATACCTTAATTTCTCCAGAACAGGCGGGCTTTATACCCAACAGACATACCTGGGATAATACCTTAACACTAGAAACTTTAATAAACCTTACCAAAAAAAGAAAGAAATCCTAGATATGCTCTGGTTTTAGATGCTTGTAAAGCCTTTGACAGGATAAACTGGAAGTTTTTGTTCTTGGTACTGTCTTCTTTTGGCATCCCCCCTGACTTTATCAATATTATCAAAACACTATACAATAGCTCTTACACTAGGTTATACATAAACAGACAATATTCTCATCCGATAAAGATTGCAAACGGTACTAGGCAGGGGTACCCTCTTCCACCACTGTTATTTAACTTATATTTAGAATCTCTTTTCTTGTTTTTATCACAGAAAACTTATCATTCAATTCCTAAAATTCTTAACACTAAGATTAGCTTAACTGCCTTCGCTGATGATCTGAATCTATACATTGAACATCCTCTGTCTGACACTAAAAAGTTGGTGATGTCCTTGAATACCTTTGCCTCTATCTCGGACTACCAAATTAACCAAAATAGAACTTTTATTTTCCCGATCAACCCCGTATCACATAAACAATATCTATTTCCAGATGTTTCCTTTCGTCTAGACTACTCCCTTAAATATTTAGGAGTTTTCTATGATCATACCTCTTCTTCTATTCTGCAGACTAGTTTATCAAAAACATGGCTTTCCATCTCCCAGGACATTTCGAGATGGCAACAGCTAAAACTCCCCATGCTTACTAAAACCTCTATCATTAAAATGAATATTCTTCCTAAGCTTCGTTATCAGCTCAATGCATCTCTTTCTTATACTTCGAATTCTTTCTTGAACAAGATACACAAAGCATTTGCAAAATTTATTTGGCACCCTAAATCGGTTAGAATTTCATATCAAAGACTTATCCTGCCAAAAAATATGGAGGGTCTGGCGATGCCCGATCTACCTCTATACTACAAAATTATCCAAGCGAACAGCATATTCACAATTGCAAACTACCAACCGAACTCCCATGCTTGGACTCCCCTTTGGGTCAAATTGTTGTACAATCATGCCGTAGATAATGACATTAACCCAAAAGCTCTACCCTTTCTAAGTAAATTAAATCTTAAAAAGCTAAAGTTACACTTTTCCTTAAAAGGGTTAATTAAAACATTTCAGGAATTATTCCAAACCACTAAACTAGGAAATGCCCTCCTCCTTTTTCAGCCATTCCATCTTAACCCAAATATAAACCTGAATGGTAAAATGATTAAGCTAAGTAACCTCCCGTTAGTTAAAGATTTTACCCTATGGGATATACATAAATATAATCATTTATCCCTAACAGAACTTCGTATGGCGTTAGATCTACCTAAAAAATATACCATCACCCTGAGGCAATTAAGAGAGCTTACCGTATCAGTACTCCTCAGCTTTCCCAGTACTGATATGGAACAAAACCAGGTGGCCACCCTACTTAAAAATTTAACTAACAAGAAAAATATGGTATCCGTTGCCTACAGGACCTTCTCCGCATTTCTAAACCAAGGAAAAATCATATTTGCAGATTACTGGGATCAACAGGGTCTAAGCCTCTTGATAGAACAGAAACTTCAGGCTATAAATTATACACATGTATTCGCCCTATAAAAAACTTTTTTATACACAATTTATGGTTACCAATAACTTATATCTAACTCCAGTCCATTTGAACAAATTTGATCTGAATGTCTCCACTGCATGCTCCTGTTGTTCGTATCCACATGCAGACATCATGCATATTCTGTGGTCTTGTAGATATTCTCACAGTATCTGGCGCTCACTCAAGGTTCGCTTAGATAAAATGGGGTATCATAAATCTACACTGTCCTGGGAAATGATGCTATTACATATCACGAGTATTTATATACCTAAATTCAAGCTCCATGCCCTAATTATTGTCTGCCTCCTGATCAAATTTTACATTACCAAACACTGGATGGATCGCTCCAAAATATTCTGGAGGGACTTTAAGGCTCTGGTCATCAAGTACATCACTTCTCAAAAACTGCTAATAATTAATTCCCGTAAACGGGCTACATACCAGAGATTATGGGACTTTATCTTTTTACTCTTGTCTACTGATTAACAATTACATCCTTATAGGTACTTCAACCTACCTTTTCTACTCTTGACCTCTCAACCTATTCACTTATTCCTTAGCATTTATCTTTTATATTGTTCTTGGAAATGGAATTGTTTGATATTTAACTTCCTCCCTTTCTGCAGGATTATATGGGTGGATTAAGGTGAATTGTAGCATGTTATGTGTTTATTCAACATTACCTTACCGATATGCAAATGGTGTCTTTTTGTTTTTACTGGCACATATGTATATATGTGGGTTCATGTCTATGGATCGCCAACTTACTATATCGACATCCACTTCACCGACATCTAAAATAATCGACACCGCAAATCACGGACATTTAACAGGTAAGAGATTTAAATTTAGCTAATCATGCCTACCATGTTTTAGTAAGTATGGCAGTGTTATGCATGTCTGGTAGGCATGATTAGCTAAATTTAAATCTCTTACCTGTTAAATGTCCGTGATTTGCGGTGTCGATTATTTTAGATGTCGGTGAAGTGGATGTCGATATAGTAAGTTGTCGATCCATAGACATGAACCCATATATGTATATAGGTTATATTTTGATTTACTTATACTTACCTGTGTAAGAGTAATCCATTTAATATTGTAATAATGTTTATTTTTCTCTTTTGTATCTGTAAATCAATAAAACTGTGTTTAAAAAAAAAAGTGTTGAATCATCTGCAGACTGTATTATAGAACCATAGGGAGTAGGTGTGTGTAGATTATTAGTCACAGATAAGTGTTGGATCATCTGTATACTGTATTATAGAACCATGTGGAGTAGCTGTGTACAGATTATTAGACACAGATATCTGTTGAATCATCTGCATACTGTATCACAGAACCGTGTGGAGTAGATGTGTGTAGATTATTAGTCACAGATAAGTGTTGTATCATCTGCAGACTGTATTATAGAACCAGGTGGAATAGGTGTGTGTAGATTAGTAGTCACAGATAAGTGTTGGATTATCTGTATACTGTATTATAGAACCATGTGGAGTAGCTGTGTATAGATTATTAGTCACAGATAAGTGTTGAATCATCTGTAGACTGTATAATAGAACCATGTGGAGTAGGTGTCTGTAGATTATTAGTCACAGATAAGTGTTGAATCATCTGAAGATTGTATTATAGAACCATGAGGAGTAGGTGTGTGTAGATTATTAGTCACAGATAAGTGTTGGATCATCTGCAGACTGTATTATAGAGTCATGTGGAATAGGTGTGTGTAGATTATTAGTCACAGATAAGTGTTGAATCATCTGCAGACTGTATTATAGAACCATGTGGAGTAGGTGTGTGTAGATTATTAGTCACAGATAAGTGCTGGATTATCTGTATACTGTATTATAGAACTATGTGGAGTAGCTGTGTATAGATTATTAGTCACAGATAAGTGTTGAATCATTTGCAGACTGTATTATAGAACCATGAGGAGTAGCTGTGTGTAGATTATTAGTCACAGATAAGTGTTGAGTCATCTGCGGACTGTATTATCGAACCATGTGGAGTAGGTGTGTGTAGATTATTAGTCACAGATAAGTGTTGAATCATCTGCAGACTGTATTATAGGACCATGTGGAGTAGCTGTGTGTAGATTATTAGTCACATATAAGTGTTGAATCATCTGCATACTGTATTATAGAACCATGTGGAGTAGGTGTGTGTAGATTATTAGTCACAGATAAGTGTTGAATCATCTGCAGACTGTATTATAGAACCATGTGGAGTAGGTGTGTGTAGATTATTACTCAAAGATAAATATTGAATCATCTGCATACTGTATTATAGAACCATGTGGAGTAGGTGTGTGTAGATTATTAGTCACAGATAAGTGTTGAATCATCTGCATACTGTATTATAGAATCATGTGGAGTAGGTGTGTGTAGATTATTAGTCACAGATAAGTGTTGAATGATCTGCAGACTGTATTATAGAACCATGTGGAGTAGGTGTGTGTAGATTATTAGTCACAGATAAGTGTTGAATCATCTGCAGACTGTATTATAAAACCATGTGGAGTAGCTGTGTGTAGATTTTTAGTCACAGTTTCATAGGTTCATAGGTTGATACTAGGCTATCTGCCCTAGGGCAGTTATAAGCCTAAACAGAGTGTGTTTGGCTTTCGCCACCCTTTTAGTTTAGTTGACTGTGCCTCTGTTTAGTAGGTCATAGAAGATAGCCCTTTTGAGGTTAGTTTACTGTGCCTCTGTCTAGAAGGGACACAGAAGAGATTCCAGGGGTAAACCTATGATCTCCCATCCACTCATCACGATTTTTCTTGAAGAGGGTCATTGAGGGACTCTGCCTAACATGGATTGGGATTTTGTTCCAGAGTGGGAGGAGCGTCTGGGATATGAATCTATCCCTCCAACATGTCCTATTTATTTCTGTGCTGAGGTTTAAGTCCCTGGAGCATGTAGCTCTAAGGGATTTGGATTTCCTCAGGTGGAGCATGTCCATTAATTCTGGGTTGGACATGGCTTTATACGTCAGGCGCAGATTGCCTCTGAGTAGGCGGTAAGCAACTGAGTAGAGCTGGAGTTTCTTTAGCCTAACTGCATAGGGCATCTGTTTGCATCCCTTGATCCTCTTGGTGAGGTACTTTTGGCGTCTTTCCAGTTGCTGCAGGTGTCAAGTAAGGTACATCCCAAATGGGTCATTGTATTCAATTATGGGCCTGATGAGTGATGAGTAGAGGGGCACAATGACCTCTCTTGATCTAGATGTGAATGCTTTCATGATAAGGTGGGCTATATACAAGGTCTTTCTAACCACTTTGGCAACGTGATTGTTGAAGGAGAGATTGCTATCTACTTGGGTCCCCAAATCCCTAATTACTTCTTCCGTACTTAATGGATTACCACCTATGTGGTAATTTGTGGGCACTTTGTTTTTCCCAAAGGGGATGACTATGCACTTTTTGGCATTTAGCTTTAGGCCATGGCTCTGGCACCAGTTATCCGTCTCTGTGAGACCCTTTTGGAGGATGCTTGTGTCAGTCGGCGAATCGATTATGGCACCCAGTTTGCAGTCATCTGCGAACTTGCTCAGCCATAGTCCTCCCATGTTAGCCTGTACCTCAGAGAAATATATACTGACAAGAGAGGTCCCAGGACTGAGCCTTGTGGGATGCCACTTGTAACTGGCTTAGAGTCTGACATGGCACCTGCAATTCTGACCATGTGGGTTCTATTCCTGAGCCAGTTTGCAACCTATCTTGTGACATAGGGGTTGATATTTAAGCTGGTGAGCTTATTTATGATGCCCGAGTGGGGTATTTTGTCGAAGGCTTTTGCGAGGTCCAGGTAGGCTGTGTGGACTACCTTCCCTTCATCTATGGCCTTGGTGACTGTTTCAAAGAAGTTGAACAGGTTCAAGAGGCAAGATCTGCCCTTAACAATGCCGAACTGGGTAGGATCCATTGTTTGGAGGTTTCCAATGTCTTTGTTTATGAGTTCCATTATGATACGCTCCATAGCTTTGCAGACCAGGCTAGTCAGGCTTATATGGCGATAGTTTCCAGGGTCCATTGTGGCACTACCTTTGTGGAGTGGGACCACTGTTGCTGTACGCCATTCCTTGGGGACATATCCTGTAGTAAGGCTGAGACTGAACAGTGACTTTATGTGAGGGTTCAGTTCATAGGTTCATAGGTTCATAGATTAGTACTAAGCTAACTGCTCTTGCAAGCCATTTTAAGCTTAGCAAATTATCCCTTGTGAGACTCAAACCCTGCACCTTGTGTTTGTAAGGGAAACACCTTAACCATTAGGCCACCCTCCCAGCCCAGTTCTTCTTGGAATTCATGTAAGACGCAGCCCGGGAAACCGTCCGGTCCCATTGATGTTGTGTTTTTTTGCTTTGGAGAGGGCAGCTCTCAAATGATGTCAGGGAGGCTACACTCTGTTGGGATAGACATTTGCTCTTTTGGGGGGGAAGGGTTTGGGGAGAAGTTTGCACCGAACCTGTCTTCCAGGATGTTGGCAATGTCTGTGGGTTCAGTATATTTATTGTCATTTTGAACTAACTCAGAGCATATCTGGGAGTTGCCACCCCGGTTCCTGACATAACTAAAGAAGGCCTTGTGATTATCTTTAGCATCTTGTGCAATTTTTCTTTCGAAACTGGCCTTAGATGATTTTATGAGGGATCATAGTTTCTTGCTAGCACTGACCAGAGATGCCTTCCCTTTTTGGGATTTTGCTCTATCATGTAGTAGCTTCCTCCTTCTGTTGTATAGCTTATTTAGGACTGGGGTCCACCAGACCAGTCTCCTGCCTTTGGATGAATGAATCTTGGTTTTATTTGGGATAGCACAATCCATGCATTCCTGTAGGTGTCCATAGAAAGCGTTTGTAAAGGATTCTGCGGTTTGGGCCGTATTCTCCACTGGCCCGGGGGCTTTGAAGGATTCCACCTCGGTTTTGAGAAGTGTGAAGTTTGCTTTTGAGAAGTTCTTCACCGTGGTTTCCCTGACTGGGGTTGGGGACGGGATATCGATGTCCAGTGATGTCCAATGAGATAAGTGATGAATCATCTGCAGACTATATTATAGAACCATGTGGAGTAACTGTGTGTAGATTATTAGTCAAAGATAAGTGTTGAATCATCTGCAGACTGCATTATAGAACCATGTGGAGTAGGTGTGTGTAGATTATTAGTCACAGATAAGTGTTGAATCATCTGCAGACTGCATTATAGAACCATGTGGAGTAGGTGTGTGTAGATTATTAGTCACAGATAAGTGTTGAATCATCTGCAGACTGTATTATAGAACCATGTGGAGTAGGTGAGTGTAGATTATTAGTCACAGATAAGTGTTGAATCATCTGCAGACTGCATTATAGAACCATGTGGAGTAGGTGTGTGTAGATTATTAGTCACAGATAAGTGTTGAATCATCTGCAGACTGTATTATAGAACCATGTGGAGTAGGTGAGTGTAGATTATTAGTCACAGATAAGTGTTGAATCATCTGCAGACTGTATTATAGAACCATGTGGAGTAGGTGTGTGTAAATTATTAGTCACAGATAAGAGCTGAATCCTCTGCAGACTGTATAATAGAACCATGTGGAGTAGGTGTGTGTAGATTATTAGTCACAGATAAGTGTTAAATCATCTGCTGACTGTATTAAAGAACCATGTGGAGTAGCTGTGTGTAGATTATTAGTCCCAGATAAGTGTTGGATCATCTGCAGACTGTATCACAGAACCATGTGGAGTAGGTATGTGTGGATTATTAGTCACAGATAAGTGTTGAATCATCTGCATACTGTATTATAGAACCATGTGGAGTAGGTGTGTGTAGATTATTAGTCACAGATAAGTGTTGAATCATCTGCAGACTGTATAATAGAACCATGTGGAGTAGGTGTGTGTAGATTATTAGTCACAGATAAGTGTTGAATCATCCGCATACTGGATTATAGAACCATGTGGAGTAGGTGAGTGTAGATTATTAGTCACAGATAAGTGTTGAATCATCTGCACACTGTATTATAGAACCATGTGGAGTAGCTGTGTATAGATTATTAGTCACAGATAAGTGTTGAATCATCTGCAGACTGTATAATAGAACCACGTGGAGTAGGTGTGTGTAGATTATTAGTCACAGATAAGTGTTGAATCATCTGCAGACTATATAATAGAACCATGTGGAGTAGGTGTGTGTAGATTATTAGTCACAGATAAGTGTTGAATCATCCGCATACTGGATTATAGAACCATGTGGAGTAGGTGAGTGTAGATTATTAGTCACAGATAAGCGTTGAATCATCTGCATACTGTATTATAGGACCATGTGGAGTAGGTGTGTGTAGATTATTAGTCACAGATAAGTGTTGAATCATCTGCATACTATATCACAGAACCATGTGGAGTAGCTGTGTGTAGATTATTAGTCACAGATAAGTGTTGAATCATCTGCATACTGTATTATAAAACTATGTGGAGTAACTGTGTGTAGATTATTAGTCACAGATAAGTGTTGAATCATCTGCCTACTGTATTTTAGAACCATGTGGAGTTGGTGTGTGTAGGTTATTAGTCACAGATAAGTGTTGAATCATCTGCATTCTGTATTATAGAACCATGTGGAGTAGGTGTGGGTAGATTATTAGTCACAGATAAGTGTTGAATCATCTGCAGACTGTATTATAGAACTATGTGGAGTAGGTGTGTGTAGGTTATTAGTCACAGATAAGTGTTGAATCATCTGCAGACTGTATAATAGAACCACGTGGAGTAGATGTGTGCAGATTATTAGTCACAGATAAGTGTTGAATCATCTGCATACTGTATTATAGAACCATGTGGAGTAGCTGTGTGTAGATTATTAGTCACAGATAAGTGTTGAATCATCTGCAGACTGTATAATAGAACTATGTGGAGTA
Organism: Protopterus annectens; assembly: GCF_019279795.1. NCBI lineage: Eukaryota > Metazoa > Chordata > Ceratodontiformes > Protopteridae > Protopterus > Protopterus annectens. The sequence continues at coordinate 1,172,071,906 of NC_056737.1, read as the reverse complement.
GGTGTGTATAGATTATTAGTCACAGATAAGTGTTGGATCATCTGCAGACTACATTATAGAACCATGTGGAGTTGGTGTGTGTAGATTATTAGTCACAGATAAGTGTTGAATCATCTGCAGACCTTATTATAGAACCATGTGGAGTAGGTGTGTGTAGATTATTGCTCACAGATAAATGTTGAATTATCTGCATACTGTATTATAGAACCATGTGGAGTAGGTGTGTGTTGATTATTAGTCACAGATAAGTGTTGAATCATCTTTATACTGTATTATAGTAGGTGTGTGTAGATTATTAGTCACAGATAAGTGTTGAATCATCTACATACTGTATTATAGAACCAGGTGGAGTAGCTGTGTGTAGATTATTAGTCACAGATAAGTGTTGAATCATCTGCGTACTGTATTATAGAACCATGTGGAGTAGGTGTGTGTAGATTATTAGTCACAGGTAAGTGTTGAATCATCTGTGGACTGTATTATCGAACCATGTGGAGTAGCTGTGTGTAGATTATTAGTCACAGATAAATGTTGAATCATCTGCATACTGTATAATAGAACCATGTGGAGTAGCTATGAGTAGATTATTAGTCACACATAAGTGTTCAATCATCCGCAGACTGTATTATAGAACCATGTCGAGTAGGTGTGTGTAGATTATTAGTCACAGATAAGTGTTGAATCATCTGCATACTGTATTATAGAACCATGTGGAGTAGCTGTGTGAAGATTATTAGTCACAGATAAGTGTTGAATCATCTGCAGACTGTATAATAGAACCATGTGGAGTAGGTGTGTGTAGATTATTAGTCACAGATAAGTGTTGAATCATCTGCAGACTGTATTATCAAACCATGTGGAGTAGCTGTGTGTAGATTATTAGTCACAGATAAGTGTTGAATCATCTGCATACTGTATTATAGAATAGAGTGGAGTTGGTGTGTGTAGATTATTAGTCACAGTATTATAGAACCATGTGGAGTAGGTGTGTGTATATTATTAGTCACAGATAAGTGTTGAATCATTTGCAGACTGTATAATAGAACTATGTGGAGTAGGTGTGTGTAGATTATTAGTCTCAGATAAGTGTTGAATCATCTGCATACTGTATTATAGAACCATGTGGAGTAGCTGTGTGAAGATTATTAGTCACAGATAAGTGTTGAATCATCTGCAGACTGTATAATAGAACCATGTGGAGTAGGTGTGTGTAGATTATTAGTCACAGATATGTGTTGAATCATCTGCAGACTGTATTATCGAACCATGTGGAGTAGCTGTGTGTAGATTATTAGTCACAGATAAGTGTTGAATCATCTGCATACTGTATTATAGAACCATGTGGAGTAGGTGTGTGTAGATTATTAGTCACAGATAAGTGTAGAATCATCTGCAGACTATATTATAGAACCATGTGGAGTAGATGTGTGTAGATTATTAGTCACAGATAAGTGTTGAATCATCTGCATACTGTATTATAGAACCAAGTGGAGTAGGTGTGTGTAGATTATTAGTCACAGATAAGTGTTGAATCATCTACAGACTGTATTATAGAACCATGTGGAGTAGATGTGTGTAGATTATTAGTCACAGATCAGTGTTGAATCATCTGCATACTGTATTATAGAACCATGTGGAGTAGGTGTGTGTAGATTATCAGTCGCAGATAAGTGTTGGATCATCTGCAGATTGTATTATAGAACCATGTGGAGTAGCTGTGTGTAGGTTATTAGTCACAGATAAGTGTTGAATCATCTACATGCTGTATTCTAGAACCATTTAGAGTAGGTGTGTATAGATTATTAGTCACAGATAAGTGTTGAATCATCTGCAGACTGTATTATAGAACCATGTGGAGTAGCTGTGTGTAGATTTTTAGTAACAGATTCATAGGTTCATAGGTTGATACTAGGCTATCTGCCCTAGGGCAGTTATAAGCCTAGCCAGAGTGTGTTTGGCTTTCACCACTCTTTTAGATTAGTTGACTGTGCCTCTGTATAGTAGGTCATAGAAGATAGCCCTTTTGAGGTTAGTTTACTGTGCCTCTGTCTAGTAGGGACACAGAAGAGATCCCAGGGGTAAACCTATGATCTCCCATCCACTCGTCAAGATTTCTCTTGAAGAGGGTCATTGAGGGAATCTGCCTAACATGGATTGGGATTTTGTTCCAGAGTGGGAAGAGCCTCTGAGATATGAATATGTCCCTCCAGCATGTCCTATTTATTTCTGTGCTGAGGTTTAAGTCCCTGGAGCATGTAGCTCTAAGGGATTTGGATTTCCTCAGGTGGAGCATGTGACTTTATACGTCAGGCACAGATTGCCATTGAGTAGGCAGTAAGCAACTGAGTAGAGCTGGAGTTTCTTTAGCCTAACTGTGTAGGGCATCTGTTTGAGTCCCTTGATCCTCTTGCTGAGGTACTTTTGGGGTCTTTCCAGTTGCTGCAAGTGTCAGGTAAGGTACATCCCAAATGGGGCATTGTATTCAATTATGGGCCTGATGTGTGATGAGTAGAGGGGCACAATGACCTCTCTTGATCTAGATGTGAACCCTTTCGTGATAAGGTGGTTTTTATAGAAGGTCTTTCTAACAACTTTGGCAACGTGATTTTTAAAGGAGAGATTGCTATCTACTTGGGTCCCCAAATCCCTAATTACTTCTTCTGTACTTAATGGATTACCACCTATGTGGAAATTTGTGGGCACTTTGTTTTTCTGAAAGGGTTCATAGGTTCATGGGTTTATACTAGGCTATCTGCCCTGGGGCAATTATAAGTCTAGCCCGATTCTGTATGGCTTACGCCACCCCTTGATTTGAGTATACTGTGCCCTTTTTAAGGTTTAATTTACTGTGCCTCTGTCTAAGAGTGACACGGCAGTAATCCCTGGGACAAACCTATGATCCCCCTTCCACCTATCGAGATTCATCTTGAAGAAATTCATTGAGGTTCTCTGCCTCACATGAACTGGAATTCTATTCCAGTGCGAAGGGAGCCTCTGGGTTATGAACCTGTCCCTCCAGCAAGTTCTATGTATTTCTGTGCTGAGGTTCAAGTTAGATTTACTGAGGTGGAGCATGTCCATTAATTCTGGATTTGACATAGCTTTGTATGTCAGGCATAGATCGCCTCGAAGTAGGCGGTATGCAACTGAGTAGACCTGGAGTTTTTTTAACCGAGCAGCATATGGCATCTGTTTGAGACCCTTGATCCTCTTGGTGAGATACTTTTGGGGTCTTTCTAATTGCTGCAGGTGTCGGGTAAGGTACATCCCAAAAGGGGCATTGTATTCTATGATGGGCCTGATGAGGGATGAATAAAGGGGCACGATTACCTCTCTTGATCTAGATGTGAAACCCTTCATGATGAGGTGGGCTATGTAGAAGGTCTTTCTAACCACTTTGGCAATGTGGTTTTCAAAGGAGAGATTGCTATCAACTTGGGTCCCCAGGTCCCTAATAACTTTCTCTGTACTTAATGGGTTTCCGCCTATGTAGTAATTTGTGGGCACATTGTTTTTGCCAAAGGGTATGACTATACATTTTTTGGCATTTAGCTTTAAACCATGGCGCTGGCACCAGTTATCTGTCTCTGTGAGACCTTTTTGAAGGATGTTTGTGTCAGCTGGAGAGTTGATTATGGTGCCCAGTTTGCTGTCATCTGCGAACTTGGTGAGCCATAGTCCTCCCACATTTTCCTGTACCTCGGAAAAGTATATACCGAACAAGAGTGGTCCCAGGACAGAACCCTGTGGGATGCCACTTGTGACCGGTTTCGAGTCTGACATGGCTCCAGCAACTCTCACTCTGTGAGTTCTGTCTTTGAGCCAGTTTGCAACCCATCTTGTGACATAGGGGTTTATATTTAAGCTGGATAGCTTATCTATGATGCCCGAGTGGGGTATTGTGTCAAATGCCTTTGCAAGGTCCAGATAGGCTGTGTGGACTACCTTCCCTTCATCTATGGCTTTGGTGACTGTTTCGAAGAAGTCAACCAGGTTCAAAAGGCAGGATCTGCCCTTGACAAAGCCGAACTGGGTAGGATCTAGTGTCTGTAGGTCCCCAATGTCTTTGTTTATGAGCTCCATGATGATCCTCTCCATAGCCTTGCAGACTAAGCTAGTCAAGCTTATGGGGCGATAGTTTCCAGGGTCCGTAGAGGCTCCTCCTTTGTGGAATGGGACCACTATTGCTGTACGCCATTCTGTGGGCACATATCCTGTAGTGAGGTTGAGATTGTATAGCTGTTTTATTTGAGGGATTAGTTCCTCTTGGAGTTCATGTAGGACGCAACCTGGGATGCCATCTGGTCCCATGGAAGCAGTGTTTTTTGCTTTGGAGAGGGCAGCCTTCACCTGAGCATCAGAGATGTTTGGGAGGCAGCCCTCTGCCGGGATAGATACTTGCTCTTTTGGGGGGGGTGGAGTGGAGAGGTTTGCACTGAAGCTGTCTGCCAGGATATTGGCGATGTCTGTGGATTCAGTGTATTTTTTGTCGTTTAGAATCAACTCAGAACAAATCTGGGAGTTGCATCCCAGGTTTCTAACATAACTGAAAAAAGCCTTGAACTGTTTGTAAGTTTCTGTAAGGCACTTTTTTGGCATTTGGCTTTAGGCCATGGCTCTGGCACCAGTTATCCGTCTCTGTGAGACCCTTTTGGAGGATGCTTGTGTCAGTCGGCGAGTCGATTATGGCACCCAGTTTGCAGTAATCTGCGAACTTGGTCAGCCATAGTTTTCCCATGTTAGCCTGTACCTCAGAGAAATATATAATGAACAAGAGAGATCCCAGGACTGAGCCTTGTGGGATGCCACTTGTAACTGGCTTAGAGACTGACATGGCACCTGCAATTCTGACCATGTGGGTTCTATCCCTGAGCCAGTTTGCAGCCCATCTTGTGACATAGGGGTTGATATTTAAGCTGGTGTGCTTATTTATGATGCCCGAGTGGGATATTGTGTCGAAGGCTTTTGCAAGGTCCAGGTAGGCTGTGTGGACTACCTTCCCTTCATCTATGGCCTTGGTGACTGTTTCAAAGAAGTCACACAGGTTCAAGAGGCAAGATCTGCCCTTAACAAAGCCGAACTGGGTAGGATCCAGTGTTTGGAGGTTACCAATGTCTTTGTTTATGAGTTCCATTATGATACGCTCCATAGCTTTGCACACCAGGCTAGTCAGACTTATATGGCGATAGTTTCCAGGGTCCGTTGTGGCACCACCTTTGTGGAGTGGGGCCACTGTTGCTGTACGCCATTCCTTGGGTACATATCTTGTAGTAAGGCTGAGATTGAACAGTGACTTTATGTGATGGTTCAGTTCATAGGTTCATAGATTAGTACTAAGCTAACTGCTCTTGCAAGCCATTTTAAGCTTAGCCAATTATCCCTTGTGAGACTCAAACCTTGCACCTTGTGTTTGTAAGGGAAACACCTTAACCATTAGGCCACCCTCCCAGCCCAGTTCTTCTTGGAGTTCGTGTATGATGCAGCCTGGGACACCGTCCGGTCCCATTGATGTTGTGTTTTTGGCTTTGGAGAGGGCAGCTCTCACCTGTGCATCTGTGATGTCAGGGAGGCTACACTCTGTTGGGATAGACATTTGCTCTTTTGGGGGGGAAGGGGGGGAGAAGTTTACACTGAACCTGTCTTCCAGGATGTAGGCAATGTCTGTGGGTTCAGTGTATTTTTTTTGAACTAACTCAGAGCATATCTGTGAGTTGCCACCCAGGTTCCTGACATAACTAAAGAAGGCCTTGTGATTACCTTTAGCATCTTGTGCAATGTTTCTTTCTAAACTGGCCTTAGATGATTTTATGAGGGATCGCAGTTTCTTGCTAGTACTGATCAGAGATGCCTTCCCTTTTTGGGATTTTGCTCTATCATGTAGTAGCTTCCTCCTTCTGTTGTATAGCTTATTTATGACTGGGGTCCACCAGACAGGTCTCCTGCCTTTGGAGGAATTAATCTTGGTTTTATTTGGGATAGCACAATCCATGCTTTCCTGTAGGTGTCCATAGAAAGCGTTTGTAAAGGATTCTGTGGTTTGGGCCGTATTTTCCACAGGCCAAGGAGCTTTGAAGGATTCCACCTTGGTTTTGAGAAGTGTGAAGTTTGCATTTGAGAAGTTCTTCACCGTGGTTTCCTTGGCTGAGGGTGGGGATGGGATATGGATGTCCAGTGATGTCCAGTGAGATAAGTGATGAATCATCTGCAGACTGTATTATAGAATCATGTGGAGTAGGTGTGTGTAGATTATTAGTCACAGATAAGTGTTGAATCATCTTCAGACTGTATTGTAGAACCATGTGGAGAAGGTGTGTGTAGATTATTAGTCACAGATAAGTGTTTAATCATCTCCATACTGTATTATAGAACCATGTGGAGTAGGTGTGTTTAGATTATTAGTCACAGATAAATGTTGAATCATCTGCATACTGTATTATAGAACCATGTGGAGTAGGTGTGTGTAGATTATTAGTCACAGATACGTGTTGGATCATCTGCGTACTGTATTATAGAACCACGTGGAGTAGGTGTTTGTAGATTATTAGTCACAGATAAGTGTTGAATCATCTGCAGACTGTATTATAGAACCATGTGGAGTAGCTGTGTGTAGATTATTAGTCACAGATAAGTGTTGTATCATCTGCATACTGTATTATAAAAGCATGTGGAGTAGCTGTGTGTAGATTTTTTGTCACAGGTTCAGAGGTTCAAAGGTTCATAGGTTGATACTAGACTATCTGCCCTAGGGCATTTATAAGCCTAGCCAGAGTGTGTTTGCCACCCTTTTAAATTAGTTATGATCTCCCATCCACTCGTCAAGATTTCTCTTGAAGAGGGTCATTGAGGGACTCTGCCTAACATGGACTGGGATTTTGTTCCAGAGTGAGAGGAGCCTCTGGGATATGAATCTGAACCTCCAGCATGTCCTATTTATTTTTGTGCTGAGGTGTAAGTCCCTGGAGCGTGTAGCTCTAAGGGATTTGGATTTCCTGAAGTGGAGCATGTCCATTAATTCTGGGTTGGACATGGCTTTATACGTCAGGCACAGATTTCCTCTGAGTAGGCAGTAAGCAACTGAGTAGAGCTGGAGTTTCTTTAGCCTAACTGCGTAGGGCATCTTTTTGAGTCCCTTGATCCTCTTGGTGAGGTACTTTTGGTGTCTTTTCAGTTGCTGCAGGTGTCGGGTAAGGTACATCCCAAATGCGGCAATGTATTCAATTATGGGCCTGATGAGTGATGAGTAGAGGGGCACAATGACCAATCTTGATCTAGATGTGAACCCTTTCATGATAAGGTGGGCTGTATAGAAGGTCTTTCTAACCAATTTGGCAACGTGATTGTTAAAGAAGAGATTGCTATCTACTTGAGTCTCCAAATCCTTAATTACTTCTTCCGTATATAATGGATTACCACCTATGTCGTAATTTGTGGGCATTTTGTTTTTCCCAAAGGGGATGACTATGCACTTTTTGGCATTTAGCTTTAGACCATGGCTCTGGAACCAGTTATCCATCTCTGTGAGACCCTTTTGGAGGATGCTTGTGTCAGTCGGCGAGTTGATTATGGCACCCAGTTTGCAGTCATCTGTGAACTTGATCAGCCATAGTCCTCCCATGTTAGCCTCTACCTCAGAGAAATATATACGGAACAAGAGAGGTCCCAGGACCGAGCCTTCTGCGATGCCACTTGTAAATGGTTTAGAGTCTGACATGGCACTTGCAATTCAGACCATGTGGGTTCTATCCCTGAGCCAGTTTGCAACCCAGCTTGTGGCATAGGGGTTGATATTTAAGCTGGTGAGCTAATTTATGATGCCCGAGTGGGGTATTGTGTCGAAGGCTTTTGTGAGGTCCAGGTAGGCTGTATCGACTACCTTCCCTTCATCTATGGCCTTGGTGACTGTTTCAAAGAAGTCGACCAGGTTTAAGAGGCAAGATCTGCCCTTAAGAAAGCCGAATTGGGTAGGATCCAGTGTTTGGAGGTTCCCAATGTCTTTGTTTATGAGTTCCATGATGATATGCTCCATTGCTTTGCAGACCAGGCTAGTCAGGCTTATAGGGCGATAGTTTCCAGCGTCTGTTGTGGAACCACCTTTGTGGAGTGGGACCACTGTTGCTGTATGCCATTCTTTGGGTACATATCCTGTAGTAAGGCTGAGATTGAACAGTGACTTTATGTGAGGGTTCAGTTCTTCTTGGAGTTTGTGTGAGACGCAGCCTGGGACACCATCTGGTCCCACTGATGCTGTGTTTTTTGCTTTGGAGAGGGCGGCTCTCACCTGTGCATCTGTGATGTCAGAGAGACTACACTCTGTTGGGATAGACATTTGTTCTTTTGGGGGGGAAGGGGGGGAGAAGTTTGCACTGAACCTGTCTGACAGGATGTTGGCAATGTCTGTGGGTTCAGTGTATTTTTTGTCATTTTGAACTAACTCAGAGCATATCTGGGAGTTGCCACCCAGGTTCCTGACATAACTAAAGAAGGCCTTGTGATTATCTTTAGCATCTTGTGCAATTTTTTTTTGGAAGCTGGCCTTAGATGATTTTATGAGGGATCGTAGTTTCTTGCTAGTACTGATCAGAGATGCCTTCCCTTTTTGGGATTTTGCTCTATCATGTAGTAGCTTCCTCCTTCTGTTGTATAGCTTATTTATGGCTGGGGTCCACCAGACAGGTATCCTGCCTTTGGAGGAATGAATCTTGGTTTATTTGGGATAGCACGATCCATGCGTTCATGTAGGTGTCCATAGAAAGCGTTTGTAAAGGATTCTGTGGTATGGGCTGTATTTTCCACTGGCCCGGGGACTTTGAAGGATTCCACCTCAGTTTTGAGAAGTGTGAAGTTTGCTTTTGAGAAGTTCTTCACCGTGGTTTCCTTGGCTTGGGGTGGGGACGAGATATGGATGTCCAGTGATGTCCAGTGAGATAAGTGATGAATCATCTGCAGACTGTATTATAGAACCATGTGGAGTAGCTGAGTGTAGATTATTAGTCACAGATAAGTGTTGAATCATCTGCCCACTTTATTATAGAACCATGTGGAGTAAGTGTGTGTAGATTGTTAGTCACAGATAAGTGTTGAATCATCTGCAGACTGTATTATAGAACCATGTGGAGTAGGTGTGTGTAGATTATTAGACACAGATAAGTGTTGAATCATCTGCATACTGTATTATAGAACCTTGTGGAGTAGGTATGTGTAAGTTATTAGTCACAGATATGTGTTGAATCATCTGTGTACTGTATTATAGAACCATGTGGAGTAGGTGTGTGTGGATTATTAGTCACAGATAAGTATTGAATCATCTGCATACTGTATTATAGAACCATGTGGAGTAGCTGTGTGTAGATTATTACTCACAGATAAGTGTTGAATCATCTGCAGACTGTATTATAGAACCATGTGGAGTAGGTGTGTGTAGATTATTAGTCACAGATAAGTGTTGAATCATCTGTATACTATATTATAGAACCATGTGGAGTAGGTGTGTGTAGATTATTAGTCACAGATAAGTGTTGAATCTTCTGCTGACTGTATTATAGAACCATGTGGAGTAGGTGTGTGTAGATTATTAGTCACAGATAAGTGTTGAATCATCTGCAGACTGTATTATAGAACCATGTGGAGTAGCTGCATGTAGATTATTAGTCACAGATAAGTGTTGAATCATCTGCATACTGTATTATAGAACCATGTGGAGTAGGTGTGTGTAGATTATTAGTCACAGATAAGTGTTGGATCACCTGCATACTGTATTATAGAACCATGTGCAGTAGCTGTGTGTAGATTATTAGTCTCAGATAAGTGTTGAATCATCTGCAGACTGTATAATAGAACCGTGTGGAGTAGGTGTGTGTAGATTATTAGTCACAGATAAGTGTTGAATCATCTGCAGACTGTATAATAGAACCATGTGGAGTAGGTGTATGTAGATTATTAGTCACAGATAAGTGTTGAATTATCTGCATACTGTATTATAAAACCATGTGGAGTAGCTGTGTGTAGATTTTTTGTCCAGGTTCATAGGTTCATAGGTTGATACTAGGCTTTCTGCCCTAGGGCATTTATAAGCCTAGCCAGAGTGTGTTTGGCTTTCGCCACTCTTTTAGATTAGTTGGCTGTGCTTCTGTATAGTAGGTCATAGAAGATAGCCCTTTTGAGGTTAGTTTACTGTGCCTCTGTCTAGTAGGGACACAGAAGATATCCCAGGGGTAAGCCTATGATCTCCCATCCACTCATCACGATTTCTCTTGAAGAGGGTCATTGAGGGGCTCTGCCTAACATGAATTGGGATTTTGTTCCAGAGGGAGAGGAGCCTCTGGGATATGAATCTGTCCCTCCAGCATGTCCTATTTATTTCTGTGCTGAGGTTGTAGTCCCTGGAGCGTGTAGCTCTAAAGGATTTGGATTTCCTGATGTGGAGCATGTCCATTATTTCTGGGTTGGACATGGCTTTATACGTCAGACACAGATTGCCTCTGAGTAGGCGGTAAGCAACTGAGTAGAGCTGGTGTTTCTTTAGCCTAACTGCGTGGGGCATCTGTTTGAGTCCCTTGATCCTCTTTGTGAGGTACTTTTGGGGTCTTTCCAGTTGTTGCAGGTGTCGGGTAAGGTATATCCCAAATGGGGCATTGTATTCAATTATGGGCCTGATGAGTGATGAGTAGAGGGGCACAATGACCTCTCTTGATCTAGATGTGAACCCTTACGTGATAAGGTGGGCTATATAGAAGGTCTTTCTAACCACTTTGGCAACGTGATTGTTAGTGGAGAAATTGCTATCTACTTGGGTCCCCAAATCCCTAATTACTTCTTCCGTACTTAATGGATTACCACCTATGTGGTAATTTGTGGGCACTTTGTTTTTCCCAAAGGGGATGACCATGCACTTTTTTGCATTTGGCTTTAGGCCATGGCTCTGGCACCAGTTATCCATCTCTGTGAGCCCCCTTTGGAGAATGCTTGTGTCAGTCGGCGAGTGGATTATGGCACCCATTTTGCAGTCATCTGCGAACATGGTCAGCCATAGTCCTCCCATGTTAGCCTGTACCTCAGAGAAATATATACTGAACAAGAGAAGTTCCAGGACTGAGCCTTGTGGGACGCCACTTGTAACTGGTTTAGAGTCTGACATGGCACCTGCAATTCTGACCATGTGGGTTCTATCCCTGAGCCAGTTTGCAACCCATCTTGTGACATAGGGGTAGATATTTAAGCTGGTGAGCTTATTTATGATGCCCGAGTGGGGTATTGTGTCGAAGGCTTTTGCGAGGTCCATGTAGGCTGTGTGGACTACCTTCCCTTCATCTATGGCCTTGGTGACTGTTTCAAAGGAGTCGACCAGGTTGAAGAGGCAAGATTTGCCCTTAACAAAGCCAAATTGGGAAGGATCCAGTGTTTGGAGGTTCCCAATATCTTTGTTTATAAGTTCCATGATGATAAGCTCCACAGCTTTGCAGACCAGGCTTGTCGGGCTTATGGGGCGATAGTTTCCAGGGTCCGTTGTGGCACCACCTTTGTGGAGTGGGACCACTGTTGCTGTACGCCATTCCTTGGGTACATATCCTGTAGTAAGGCTGAGATTGAACAGTGACTTTATATGACGGTTCAGTTCTTCCTAGAGTTCATGTAAGACGCAGCCTGGGACACCGTCCGGTCCCATTGATGCTGTGTTTTTTGCATTGGAGAGGGCAGCTCTCACCTGTGCATCCGTGATGTCAGGGAGGCTACACTCTGTTGGTATAGACATTTGCTCTTTTGGGGGGAAGTGGGGAGAAGTTTGCACTGAACCTGTCTGCCAGGATGTTGGCAATGTCTGTGGGTTCAGTGCATTTTTGTCATTTTGAACTAAGAGCATATCTGTGAGTTGCCACCCAGGTTCCTGACATAACTAAAGAAGGCCTTGTGATTATCTTTAGCATCTTGTGCAATTTTTATTTCGAAGCTAGCCTTAGATGATTTAATGAGGGATCGTAGTTTCTTGCTAGTACTGATCAGAGATGCCTTCCCTTTTTGGGATTTTCCTCTATCATGTAGTGGTGTCCTCCTTCTGTTGTATAGCTAATTTATGGCTGGGGTCCACCAGACAGGTATCCTGCCTTTGGAGGAATGAATCTTGGTTTTATATGGGATAGCATGATCCATGCATTCCTGTAGGTGTCCATAGAAAGCATTTGTAAAGGATTCTGCGGTTTGGGCTGTATTTTCCACTGGCCTGGGGGCTTTGAAGGATTCCACCTCGGTTTTGAGAAGTGTGAAGTTTGCTTTTGAGAAGTTCTTCACCGTGGTTTCCTTGGCAGGGGGTGGGGACGGGATATGGATGTCCAGTGATGCCCAGTGAGATAAGTGATGTATCATCTGCATACTGTATTATAGAACCATGTGGAGTAGCTGTGTGTAGATTATTAGTCACATATAAGAGCTGAATCATCTGCATACTGTATTACAGAATCATGTGGAGTAGCTGTGTGTAGATTATTAGTCACAGATAAGTGTTGAATCATCTGCAGACTGTATTGTAGAACCATGTGGAGTAGGTGTGTGTATATTATTAGTCACAGATAAGGGTTGAATCATCTGCATAATGTATTATAAAACCATGTGGAGTGGCTGTGTGTAGATTATTAGTCACAGTAAGTGATGAATCATCTGCAGATTGTTTTATAGAACCATGTGGAGTAGCTGTGTGTAGATTATTAGTCACAGATAAGTGTTGGATCATCTGCAGACTGTATTATAGAACCATGTGGAGTAGGTGTGTGTATATTATTAGTCACAGATAAGTGTTGAATCATCTGCAGACTGTATTATAGAACCATGTGGAGTAGGTTTGTTTAGATTATTAGTCACAGATAAGTGTTGAATCGTCTGCGCGCTGTATTATAGAACCATGTGGAGTAGGTGTGTGTAGATTATTAGTCACAGATAAGTGTTGAATCATCTGCAGACTGTAAAATAGAACCATGTGGAGTAGCTGTGTGTAGATTATTAGTCACAGATAAGTGTTGAATCATCTGCAGATTGTATTATCGAATCATGCGGAGTAGCTGTGTGTAGATTATTAGTCACAGATAAGTGTTGAATCATCTGCAGATTGTATTATCGAATCATGCGGAGTAGCTGTGTGTAGATTATTAGTCACAGATAAGTGTTGAATCATCTGTATACTGTGTTATAGAACCATGTGGAGTAGCTGTGTGTAGGTTATTAGTCACAGATAAGTGTTGAATCATCTGTATACTGTATTATAGAACCATGTGGAGTAGGTGTGTGTAGATTATTAGTCACAGATGAGTGTTGAATCATCTGCAGACTGAAAAATAGAACCATGCGGAGTAGGTGTTTGTAGCTTATTAGTCACAGATAATTGTTGAATCATCTGCATACTGTATTATAGAACCATGTGGAGTAGCTGTGTATAGATTATTAGTCACAGATAAGTGATGAATCATCTGCATATTGTATTATAGAACCATGTGGAGTAGGTGTGTGTAGATTATTAGTCACAGAAAAGTGTTGAATCACTTGCATACTGTATTATAGAACCATGTGGAGTAGGTGAGTGTAGATTATTAGTCACAGATAAGTGTTGTATCATCTGCAGACTGTATTATAGAACCATGTGGAGTAGGTGTGTGTAGATTATTAGTCACAGATAAGTGTTGTATCATCTGCAGACTGTATTATAGAACCATGTGGAGTAGGTGTGTGTAGATTATTAGTCACAGATAAGTGATGAATCATCTGCAGACTGTATTATAGAACCATGTGGAGTAGGTGTGTGTAGATTATTAGTCACAGATAAGTGTTGAATCATCTGCATACTGTATTATAGAACCATGTGGAGTAGCTGTGTGTAGATTATTAGTCACAGATAAGTGTTGAATCATCTGCATACTGTATTATAGAACCATGTGGAGTAGGTGTGTGTAGATTATTAGTCACAGATAAGTGTTGAATCATCTGCAGACTGTATTATAGAACCATGTGGAGTAGCTGTGTGTAGATTATTAGTCACAGATAAGTGTTGAATCATCTGCAGACTGTATTATAGAACCATGTGGAGTAGCTGTTTGTAGATTATTAGTCACAGATAAGTGTTGGATCCTCTGATACTGTATAATAGATCCATGTGGAGTAGCTGTGTGTAGGAGATTATTAGTCACAGAAAAGTGTTGGATCATCTGCAGACTGTATTATAGAACCATGTGGAGTAGCTGTGTGTAGATTATTAGTCACAGATATGTGTTGAATCATCTGCATACTGTATTATCGAATCATGCGGAGTAGCTGTGTGTAGATGATTAGTCACAGATAAGTGTTGAATCATCTGCATACTGTATTATAGAACCATGTGGAGTAGCTGTGTGTAGGTTATTAGTCACAGATAAGTGTTTAAACATCTGCATACTGTATTATAGAACCATGTGGAGTAGGTGTGGGTAGGTTATTTGTCACAAATAAGTGTTGAATCATCTGCATACCGTATTATAGAACCATGTGGAGTAGCTGTGTGTAGATTATTAGTCACAGATAAGTGTTGTGTCATCTGCATACTGTATTATAGAACCATGTGGAGTAGCTGTGTGTAGATTATTAGTCACAGATAAGTGTTGAATCATCTGCAGACTGTATAATAGAACCATGTGGAGTAGGTGTGTGTAGATTATTAGTCACAGATAAGTGTAGAATCATCTGCATACTGTATTATAGAACCATGAGGAGTAGGTGAGTGTAGATTATTAGTCACAGATAAGTGTTGAATCATCTGCATACTATATTATAGAACCATGTGGAGTAGGTGTGTGTAGATTATTAGTCACAGATAAGTGTTGGATCATCTGCATGCTGTATTATAGAACCATGAGGAGTAGGTGTGTGTAGCTTATTAGTCACAGATAAGAGTTGAATCATCTGCACACTGTATTATAGAACCAAGTGGAGTAGGTGTGTGTCGATTATTAGTCACAGATAAGTGTTGAATCATCTACAGACTGTATTATAGAACCATGTGGAGTAGCTGTGTGTAGATTATTATTCACAGATAAGTGTTGAATCGTAGGCAGACTGTATTATAAAACCATGTGGAGTAGCTGTGTGTAGATTATTAGTCACGGATAAGTGTTGGATCATCTGCATACTGTATTATAGAACCATGTGAAGTAGCTGTGTGTAGATTATTAGTCTCAGATAAGTGTTGGATCATCTACAGACTGTATTATAGAACCATGTGGAGTAGCTGTGTGAAGATTATTAGTCACAGATAAGTGTTGAATCATCTGCAGACTGTATAATAGAACCATGTGGAGTAGGTGTGTGTAGATTATTAGTCACATATAAGTGTTGAATCATCTCCATACTGTATTATAGAGCCATGTGGAGTAGCTGTGCGTAGATTATTAGTCCCAGATAAGTGTTGAATCATCTGCAGACTGTATCACAGAACCATGTGGAGTAGGTGTGTGTGGATTATTAGTCACAGATAAGTGTTGAATCATCTACAAACTGTATTATAGAACCATGTGGAGTAGCTGTGTATAGATTATTAGTCACAGATAAGTGTTGAATCATCTGTATACTGCATTATAGAACCATGTGGAGTTGATGTGTGTATATTATTAGTCACAGATAAGCGTTGAATCATCTGCAGACTGTATTATAGAACCATGTGGAGTAGCTGTGTGTAGATTATTAGTCACAGATAAGTGTTGAATCATCTGCAGACTGTATTATAGAACCATGTGGAGTAGGTGTGTGTAGATTATTAGTCACAGATAAGTGTTGAATCATCTGCAGACTGTATTATAGAACCATGTGGAGTAGGTGTGTGTAGATTATTAGTCACAGATAAGTGTTGAATCATCTGCAGACTGTATTATAGAACCATGTGGAGTAGCTGTGTGTAGATTATTAGTCACAGATAAGTGTTGAATCATCTGCAGACTGTATTATAGAACCATGTGGAGTAGCTGTGTGTAGATTATTAGTCACAGATAAGTGTTGAATCATCTGCAGACTGTATTATAGAACCATGTGGAGTAGCTGTGTGTAGATTATTAGTCACAGATAAGTGTTGAATCATCTGCAGACTGTATTATAGAACCATGTGGAGTAGCTGTGTGTAGATTATTAGTCACAGATAAGTGTTGAATCATCTGCAGACTGTATTATAGAACCATGTGGAGTAGCTGTGTGTAGATTATTAGTCACAGATAAGTGTTGAATCATCTGCAGACTGTATTATAGAACCATGTGGAGTAGCTGTGTGTAGATTATTAGTCACAGATAAGTGTTGAATCATCTGCAGACTGTATTATAGAACCATGTGGAGTAGCTGTGTGTAGATTATTAGTCACAGATAAGTGTTGAATCATCTGCAGACTGTATTATAGAACCATGTGGAGTAGCTGTGTGTAGATTATTAGTCACAGATAAGTGTTGAATCATCTGCAGACTGTATTATAGAACCATGTGGAGTAGCTGTGTGTAGATTATTAGTCACAGATAAGTGTTGAATCATCTGCAGACTGTATTATAGAACCATGTGGAGTAGGTGTGTGTAGATTATTAGTCACAGATAAGTGTTGAATCATCTGCAGACTGTATTATAGAACCATGTGGAGTAGGTGTGTGTAGATTATTAGTCACAGATAAGTGTTGAATCATCTGCACACTGTATTATAGAACCATGTGGAGTATGTGTGTGTAGATTATTAGTCACAGATAAGTGTTGAATCATCTGCAGACTGTATTATAGAACCATGTGGAGTAGGTGTGTGTAGATTATTAGTCACAGATAAGTGTTGAATCATCTGCAGACTGTATTATAGAACCATGTGGAGTAGCTGTGTGTAGATTATTAGTCACAGATAAGTGTTGAATCATCTGCAGACTGTATTATAGAACCATGTGGAGTAGGTGTGTGTAGATTATTAGTCACAGATAAGTGTTGAATCATCTGCAGACTATATTATAGAACCATGTGGAGTAGGTGTGTGTAGATTATTAGTCACAGATAAGTGTTGAATCATCTGTAGACTGTATTATAGAACCATGTGGAGTAGGTGTGTGTAGATTATTTGTCACAGGTACGTGTTGAATCTTCTGCAGACTGTATTATAGAACCATGTGGAGTAGCTGTGTATAGATTACTAGTCCCAGATAAGTGTTGAATCCTCTGATACTGTATAATAGAACCATGTGGAGTAGCTGTGTGTAGATTATTAGTCACAGATAAGTGTTGAATCATCTGCAGACTGTATCAATGAACCATGTGGAGTAGCTGTGTGTAGATTATTAGTCACAGATAAGTGTTGAATCATCTGCAGACTATATTATAGAACCATGTGGAGTAGCTGTGTGTATATTATTAGTCACAGATAAGTGTTGAATCATCTGCATTCTGTATAATAGAACCATGTGGAGTAGGTTTGTTTAGATTATTAGTCACAGATAAGTGTTGAATCATCTGCAGACTGTATTATCGAACCATGTGGAGTAGGTGTGTGTAGATTATTAGTCACAGATAAGTGTTGAATCATCTGCATACTGTATTATAGAACCATGTGGAGTAGGTGTGTGTAGGTTATTAGTCACAGATAAGTGTTGTATCATCTGCATACCGTATTATATAACCATGTGGAGTAGGTGTGTGTAGATTATTAGTCAAAGATAAGTGTTGAATCATCTGCAGACTGTATTATATAACCATGTGGAGTAGGTGTGTGTAGATTATTAATCACAGATAAGTGATGAATCATCTGCAGACTCTATTATAGAACCATGTGGAGTAGGTGTGTGTAGATTATTAGTCAAAGATAAGTGTTGAATCATCTGCAGACTGTATTATATAACCATGTGGAGTAGGTGTGTGTAGATTATTAATCACAGATAAGTGATGAATCATCTGCAGACTGTATTATAGAACCATGTGGAGTAGGTGTGTATAGATTATTAGTCACAGATAAGTGTTGAATCATCTGCAGACTGTATTATAGAACCATGTGGAGTAGGTGTGTATAGATTATTAGTCACAGATAAGTGTTGAATTGTCTGCATACTGTATTATATAACCATGTGGAGTGGGTGTGTGTAGATTATTAATCACAGATAAGTGATGAATCATCTGCAGACTGTATTATAGAACCATGTGGAGTAGGTGTGTATAGATTATTAGTCACAGATAAGTGTTGAATTGTCTGCATACTGTATTATAGAACTATGTGGAGTAGGTGAGTGTAGATTATTAGTCACAGGTCAGTGTTGAATCATCTGCAGACTGTATTATAGAACCATGTGGAGTAGGTGTGTGTAGATTATTAGTCACAGATAAGTGTTGAATCATCTCCATACTGTATTATAGAACCATTTGGAGTAGGTGTGTGTAGATTATTAGTCACAGATAAGTGTTAAATCATCTGTATACTGTATTATAAAACCATGTGGAGTAGCTGTGTGTAGAATATTAGTCACGGATAAGTGATGAATCATCTGCAGACTGTATTATAGAACCATGTGGCGTAGGTGTGTGTAGATTATTAGTCACAGATAAGTGTTGAATCATCTGCAGACTGTATTATAGAACCATGTTGAGTAGCTGTTTGTAGATTATTAGTCACAGATAAGTGTTGAATCATCTGCATATTGTATTATAGAACCATGTGTAGTAGGTGTGTGTAGATTATTAGTCGCAAATAAGTGTTGAATCATCTGCATACTGTATTATAGAACCATGTGGAATAAGTGTATGTTGATTATTAGTCACAGATAAGTGTTGGATCATCTGCAGACTGTATTATAGAACCACAAGGAGTAGGTTTGTGTAGATTATTAGTCACAGATAAGTGTTGAATCATCTGCAGACTGTATTATAGAACCATATCTACTTCTCTTAAGTGCAGGCCAACACAGAAGGTCTTTGGCTAACAAAGTTTGCAGATGACTGCAAACTAGGAGCCATAATCGAAAATTCTAACAATGTGGACAAACTACAAAAGGGCCTCACTGAGACAGATACCTGGTGTCAAAGTCATGGCCTGATGCTCAATGCCAAAAAGTGTATTGTCATTCCCTTTGGTAAAACCTCTCTACTCATGAACTACCACATAGCTGGTAGTCTACTTAATGCCGAAAATGTGATAAGAGACCTTGGGACACAGGTGGACAGTAGTCTCTCCTTTGATAATCACATCGCCACAGTGGTCAAGAAATCCTTCTACGTGGCTCATCTCATCACAAAGGGATTCTCATCTAGAAAAAAAGAGGTCATTGTTCCCCTCTACTCATCACTCATTAGACCCATTATAGAGTACAACGCCCCTTTTGGTATGTACCTCACAAGACATCTACAACAACTGGAAAGACCACAGAAATACCTCACAAAGACGATTACTGGCCTCAAACAGATGCCCTATGCAGACCGTCTCAAAAAGCTACAGCTTTACTCCATCGCATATCGCCTACTCAGGGGCAATCTCTGCCTAACATACAAAGCTATGTCAAACCTAGAGCTGTTGGACATGCTGCACTTAAAGAAATCCCAATCCCTCCAAGCTACATGCTCTAGGGACCTTAACCTTGTCACCACAATAAACAGAACATGCATGAGGGATAGATTCCTGTCTCAGAGATTTCCCATACTCTGGAACAGACTACCTATCTATGTCAAACAGAGCTCCTCATTAGCACTCGTCAAGAAAAATCTTGATGATTGGATGGGAAATGGGAAATTCACCCCAGGGATCACTTCTGTGGCTCTGCTCGACAGGGGCAGAGGAAAATAATTTTCTTGGGTGGCGAAAGCCAGGGTACATTTTTTGGCTAGGCTTGTATGGGCCCTAGGGCCGATGGCCTAGTACCTACCTATGAACCTATGAACCTATATGGAGTAGCTGTGTGTAGATTATTAGCTACAGATAAGTGTTGAATTATCTGCATACTGTATTATAGAACCATGTGGAGTAGCTGTGTGTAGATTATTAGTCACAGATAAGTGTTGTGTCATCTGCATACTGTATTATAGAACCATGTGGAGTAGCTGTGTGTAGATTATTAGTCACAGATAAGTGTTGTGTCATCTGCATACTGTATTATAGAACCATGTGGAGTAGCTGTGTGTAGATTATTAGTCACAGATAAGTGTTGAACCATCTGCAGACTGTATTATAGAATCATGTAGAGTAGGTGTGTGTAGATTATTAGTCACAGATAAGTGTTGAATCATCTGCAGACTGTATTATAGAACGATGTGGAGTACGTGTGTGTAGATTATTAGTCACAGATAAGTGTTGAATCATCTGCAGACTAAATTATAGAACCATGTGGAGTAGCTGTGTGTAGATTATTAGTCACAGATAAGTGCTGGATAATCTCCAGACTGTATTATAGAACCATGTGGAGTAGGTGTGTGTAGATTATTAGTCACAGATAAGTGATGAATCATCTGCAGACTGTATTATAGAACGATGTGGAGTAGGTGTGTGTAGATTATTAGTCACAGATAAGTGATGAATCATCTGCATACTGTATTATAGAACCATGTGGAGTAGGTGTGTGTCGATTATTCGTCACAGATAAGTGTTGAATCGTCTGCAGACTGTATTATAGAGCCATGTGGAGTAGGTGTGTGTAGATTATTAGTCACAGATAAGTGTTGAATCGTATGCATACTGTATTATAGAGCCATGTGGAGTAGGTGTGTGTAGATTATTAGTCACAGATAAGTGTTGAATCATCTGCAGACTGTATTATAGAACCATGTGGAGTAAGTGTGTGTGTAGATTATTAGTCACAGATAAGTGTTGAATCATCTGCAGACTGTATTATAGAACCATGTGGAGTAGGTGTGTGTAGATTATTAGTAAAGAGGGAGAAAAGGAGAGGGTCCGAGATAGATCCTTGGGGATCACCAATGGATAAAGGAAGGCATGGAGATAGTCACCCTGCCATAGAACAGATTGTTGACAGCCAGATAAATAGTTATGAAACCATGCTGTGGCAGATGATGAGAAGGATAGTTCAGTTAGTACATCTATTAGTTTGGAATGGGAGGCCATATCAAAAGCTTTTGATAGGTATAGAAAGATGGCAGATACAAAGTTGTTGTTATTCCTGTTATGGTTTATGGTATTAGTGAAGGCTAAGAGAGCTGTAGTGGTACTATGTGATGGGCAAAATTCATGCTGAGTGTTTGAGAGAATGTTATTTGTTAGTAAGAATTTCATGACCTGGAGATGAATACATCTATCGAGTAGCTTAGAAAGAGGTGAAAGAATGGCAAATGGCTGATAGTTTGTCAGTTCTGTGGAAGGTCCCCCTTTAGAAAGTGGGATTATATGGGAAAGTTTCCACAGTTGCGGGACCTTGTTTTCGAGAATGGATCTATTTATAAGGATTGATACTGGGAAGGTTATAGAATAATAGTTAAAGATACTTGCTAATTGTTTAGGAGGCTTGTCTGGGTGTGGGCAGGGATTGGATTTGGTGCCAGGGTTCAGGAGATTATTGATAGAAGACCAAAATGTTTTGGAGTTACTTTTTCTATTAATTTACTGGTTCCAGAAGTAGTGCTATTTGTCTTTGGAAATGAGTTTCTTTGCTTGGTTATGGAGCTGTTTATAATGAATAAAGTCGGATGTATTCTTAGATTTAAGCCAAACTTTCCATGCTTTGTCCATATTACTCATGATTTCTTTAGTAACTTTTGTTTTCCAGGGGGCATTACTAGTTTTAGTTCTTTTGGTTCTTGAAGGGGCTATGCTATCTAATACTTTTTGAAAAGTACTATTAAAGTGGAGCAAAGCATCACCCAAAGGGAGAGTTTTAATGGTACTCCAGTTAATGCTTTTCAGGATGCTGTTAAATGTGATGGGATTAAACTTAGAAAGATTTTGGTCTAGTTTAATATTATGGATTTTTGGGATAGTATAGGCAGGGAGATGGTCACTAATAGAGTTGGACGTAGTGCCAGAAGTTATGAATTTGAAAGGATGTGAGACTAGAATCCAGTCTAGGATGGACCCATCATTGACTTTGTTGTTGTACCTAGTAGTAGTAGTGATAAACTGGGTGAAGTGAAATATGTTTATGCTGATAGATAACAGATAGGTTCATAGGTTCATAGATTCATAGGTAGGTACTAGACTATCTGCCCGAGGGCATTTATAAGCATAGCCAGAGTGTGTCGGCTTTCGCTGCCCCATTGATGAATTAACTGAACCTCTGTCAAGAAGAGCCAATGAAGTGATCCCAGGGGTGTATTTTCTGTTACCCATCCACTTGTCAAGGCTTCTCTTGAAGAGTGTTAGTGAGGGGCACTGCCTAATGTAGTTAGGAATTTTGTTCCAAAGCATGGGGAGTCTCTGTGACAGGAATATATCCCTCCAGCATGTTCTATTTATTGTTGTGGCGAGATTTAGCTCACTAGAGCACGTGGCTTGCAGTGACTTGGATTTCTTTAGGTGGAGCATGTCCATCAATTCTGAGTTGGACATGGCTTTGTAAGTCAGGCAGAGATCACCTCTGAGTAAGCGATATGCCACTGAGTACAGCCAGAGTTTTTTCAGTCGGGCTGCATAGGACATATGTTTGAGGCCAGTAATCCTCTTGGTGAAGTGCTTTTGTGGTCTTTCCAGCTGTTGGAAGTGCCTTGTGAGGTACATCCCAAATGGAGCATTGTACTCTGTGATGGTTCTGATGAGTGACGAGTAGAGGGGCACTATAACCTCTTTATTTCTAGATGCAAATCCCTTAATAATTAGATGGGCCACATAGAAGGATTTCCTAACTAGTTTGGCAATATGTCAAAGGAGAGATTACTATCTACCTGGGTCCCCAGATCTCTTATTACCTCTTCTGTATTAAGGGGGCTGCCGCCTATGTGGTAATTCGTGGGTGTTTTGTTTTTCCCAAATGGGATGACTATGCATTTTTTGGTATTTAGCTTGCGGCCATGACTTTGACACCAGGTGTCTGTCTCAGTGAGGCCTTTTTGAAGGATGTCTGTATCAGCCGGAGAGTCAATTATGGCTCCCAGTTTGCAGTCATCGGCGAACTTGGTTAGCCATAGTGCTCCTGTGTTTGCCTGTATGTCTGAGAAATATATGCTGAACAGTAGGGGTCCCATAACCGTGCCTTGCGGGACACCACTTGTGACTGGTTTAGAGTCGGACCTGGAGCCTGCTATTCTTACCGTGTGAGTTCTGTCTGTAAGTCAATTGGCAACCCATCTTGTGACGTAGGGGTTTATGTTCAGGCTGGTGTGTTTTTCTATAATACCTGAGTAAGAAATGGTGTTGAACCCCTTGGGGAGATCAAGGTAGGCTGTGTGAACCACATTTCCCTCGTCTTTGGCCTTGGTGACTGTCTCGAAGAAGTCAACCAGGTTTAGTAGGCATGATTAGTTAGTTCATTCTGTAGTTCATGCAAGACGCAGCCTGGGACACCATCTGGCCCCATTGATGCTGTGTTTTTGACTTTTGAAAGGGCTGTTTTCACCTGTGCTTCTGTGATTTCCGGGACACTACACTTTTCCGGTATTGTTGTGGGCCCTTTTGAAGGTGAGAGGGAGGTGAAGTTTGCACTGAATCTATCTGCCAGGATGTTGTCAGTATCAGTAGGTTCAGTATATTTTATGCTATTTTGCACTAGATCAGAGCATATCTGTGAGTTGCCACTTAGATTCTTGACATAGTTAAAGAAGGCTTTGTGGTTATCTTTCGAATCCTTGGCTATTTTTCTTTCGAAGTTAGCCTTGGATGATTTTTATGAGGGACCTTAGTTTCTTACTGATACTGTTCAGGGATGCCTTTCCTTCTTGGGATTTACTTTTTTTCTGAACTAGTTTCCTCCTTTTGTTGCATAACCTGTTTATGGAAGGGGTCCACCAGACTGGTTTCCTTCTCTTAGGGGAGTGAGTCTTGGTTTTGTTAGGGATGGCAGGATCCATGCATCCTTGTAGGTGCTCATAGAGTGCAATTGTAAAGGATTCTGCATCTTGGGCAGTGTTATCCTTTAGCGTGGGGGCTGTGAAACTTACCACCTCTGCCTTAAGTAAGGTGAAGTTTGCTTTAGAAAAGTTTTTCACTGTGGTTTCCTTGGTTGGGGGTGGTGGTGGGGTGTGGACATCTAGGGTGATTAGTTTATGGTCTGATCTAATCAGCGACGGGTTGACCTCCGGTACAGAACACCTGTTGCCTATGTTGGTGATGACCAGGTCCAGTATGTTGTGGCCTCTGGTAGGGGAGTTTACCAGCTGATCCAGGGCATTTGAGTTGATAAACTCAAGAGATAGAGGACCAATCAATATTCATGTCCCCATGGATAATTGTTTCATTTTTTTATAGTATAGGAGAACCAAGATAAAATATCTATTAGAGTTAGAATGTTATTTCCAGGAGAGATGTATAGGACAATGATGCAACGTTTTTTGAGTGG
Source organism: Protopterus annectens (assembly GCF_019279795.1). Classification (NCBI taxonomy): domain Eukaryota; kingdom Metazoa; phylum Chordata; order Ceratodontiformes; family Protopteridae; genus Protopterus; species Protopterus annectens. The sequence continues at coordinate 1,172,047,474 of NC_056737.1, read as the reverse complement.
TTAATTTCAAGAAAGAAGATCAATATCTCAGCATTTTGAGGGATGTGGCCTTTGTATGGAGAAATATTGATGGTGTTGGGATAAGTAATGGCCACACCACCTTCTTTTTTCTGTGGTCTGTCTGCCCTAATAATACTAAAGTTAGGAGGGAGAAGCTTAGAGTCTTGAATACAGTGTCTTAACCAGGTTTCTGTGTATGCTAGGATGTCAGTTTTGCTTTGAGAGAGCCAGGCATGCAATTCAGAGGTTTTATTACAGATAATTTGGAAATTAAGAGCAGTTATGTCAAGTGATTTAGAGCACTGGGAGAAATTAGAGTGTTGTGGGGTTGTAAGAGTTAAAGGTCCCTTGACTGGGGTGGATGTTGCCAGAGCAGGTAAGGATGGAATGGATATGAGAAGAATGGAGAATGAGGTAAGAAAGTTTAAAGATTATGTAGTGAAGAGAGTGGAAGTGGGAGTTAGATATTTAATGTAAGGTGCAGTTTGAAGGGAGTAAGTGTATTTTAGCACAGAGAATAGGATTTGTGTGATAAAGGCTAGAGCTAATGTGTGAGTAAGTATTAAATAGAGTACAAGTGTAGGAGGTTAAATAGTTTATTTTAAGAGGCAGAAACTGAGGGTTTAGAGTTGTGGCATTTATTAGAATTATAAGGAGTAGGGTAAAAGGAAGAAGGGGTAATGCTTGAAAGTGAGAGACTGACTAGTTGAATGTGGAGGGGGACTGGTTAGAAGAGCATAAATATGATGAAAGAGGGGGTGAGTGGGAATGGGGATAGAGTATGGAAGTGGAGTGATCCTAAGCATAGCAGGGGCTAATGGAGCAGCGCTGGCTCAGTTTCCCAGCAAGTGCGCTATGACAAAAAAAAAAAAATCACCAACTCTGAGTGAGCACGAAGAAGCAAAGACAGCAACTAGGTAATTAACAAGTTTACCAGAACTTCCACTGTTTACTGTAATGCTAGAGAATTTGCCTTGTATTTTCGGTATTGTGCTATAAATTTTACATGAAAAATATAAGTAAATACACAAATCAGCTTAGGTATGACTGCGGTGGTGGTGCTGCGGTAGCATTGTCACCTCACAGTAAGACGTTGTCCTGTTCGATTCTCAGCGAAAGCGTCTTGTGTGTGGAGACATGCGTGAATGGGCGTACCTTGGTTGAAGGTTGTGCGTCAGAGCTGGCAACTAGGCACGTAAAAATATACTGCCAAACATTAGCGGACCGGAGTTCCTGTGACCCCTAACTGGGAAAAGCCGAAGACACAACAACACAGATCAGCTTAGGTGACAGAGACTGCCTATGAGAAAGTCAGGGGTGTCCCTATGTGGTTATGAAGAGGCATGTTAGCTAACAGAGGACAGAGTGGAGAGAATAGGGTAACTAGTGTCCCTGGTCGTGTGATCTCCAATAATAAAAGTACAAAATAATCTTAAAACTTTTTGCTAGCCCTTTTGACATATGTTGTTTCTGAAGTAGGACTTTGTTCCTTTTGAATAAGTGGGACCTGGTCGTTGGAGTTGTCTCACAGTCTGTAGTTGCTAGCTAATTATATTTTTGGGAAGTGGTAAGGTAGAACTAGAAGTAGAAATAAGTAAGAAGATTACATAAGCAGCAGGAGAAATATGAAGAAGAAGGAGAAAACATGTAATTAAGGCAATAGCTTTGTATGCACTATACATCTGTTAAACCCTTGGTATACACAACCTCGATACCACCTTGAATATCACATAATTAATATTACATATAAAGAGGTGTTAGCTCCTTAGGCTCTACAATCAGTTAATCATACTGTGTGTCAGCAGCACACTACTACAGCAGAGGAATCTAACAAAAATCAGCAATTTCAGTACAGCAAGAAACTTTTACAAAGTGCTACCAAATTGTGTCAACAATACAGTTTAGTGCTCAAATAATTACACTGTACAATGTGACAGCAAGTAAGTCTAGCTGCAGTATAGTTTTCAAATAGGCAGCATATGTTGATAAGTAAGGCTAAGCAAAATTTTCTTGCAGCTGTTTTACTGCTTGTAGACTGAAACTGTGTATCAGTAATGCTCGGCTATAACAATTTTAAACTAACTGCGTTTAAGTTAATACCAGTTGAGGAGGCGGCGAGTAATAATATCTATTTCAGCTGTGCAGTCCTGATGTGAATACAGTTCCATGGAATTAGGATGTAGAAGTACAAAAAGCTATCTATAAGCAGTACTTAGCCATGCTAGAGATATACGTAAGCAATTCTAAGTATACTACATGCAGATAGGATGCATCAGACCAGAAAATGCTGATGATAAACAGGCATCAATGTGAAATTATAAAAATATAGAAAAAGACAACTGCTAGATGACTTTTATCTTTAATCCTTTTCAATCTCTCAGCTGCTGTGTGTCCCTGGCTCCGGTGTATACAAACTGTCTGCCCAACCTGCTTGTTCGGTACTCATATTAAGGATTTCCCAGTCTGCTGAACAGCAACATAATTCCACATAAAGCTGTTTAAACTAAGGAATTGGAACTCTCCTCTCCCTTCGATGCAGTCCCTCAAGGAAATTAATACAAATAACTGAAACTGCCCAACCTGCTTGTTCGGTACTCATATTAAGGATTTCCCAGTCTGCTGAACAGCAACATAATTCCACATAAACCTGTCTAAACTAAGGAATTGGAACTCTCCTCTCCCTGCGATACAGTCCCTCAAGGAAATGAATAGAAATAATTGAAACTGCCCAACCTGCTTGTTCGGTACTCGATAGGATTTCCCAGTCTGCTGAACAGCAACATAATTCCACATAAACCTGCCTAAACTAAAGAATTCCAACTCTCCTCTCCCTGCGATACAGTCCCTCAAGAAAATTAATACAAATAATTGAAAGCATGTGTCTCTCAAATTACTGTCAATAGAAATATACTGTTCCATAGTCCATGTTTTAATTTACACTCCCAAGCCAGGATGGCCAGCAGTCAAAACCTTTTTTTCCCCAAATAGCCTACCTTCCCCCCTTGTGCCCTCTGTAAGTAACTGATACCCTTCCCTCCTCATATTCTAGACCTGCTACCTCCCATTACACTTTTTTACTGCTATACAGCCATTGACCACTAGGTGGCATCTTTCTCATAGATCTATCCTACTGTCTCAACATATAACCCCAGGCATCAAGCTTTTCATAGCTTACCTAAGTTTCAGTCCCACTCTACCCCTCTATTCATTACTTTACATCCCCTTACTTCGCTGCCTACTATCCCTACTATTTAGGATCATACTTCCTACCCTTTCTCTACCTACACTTAACTTAGCAATCAGCTCTACACTGATTGTTCTCCTTGGCTTCACTCCTTCAGTGGCTCTACCCGCTCCGTTCGCCCTGCGGGCTCACTCCGCTCCCCTACCCTGCCCCAATTTCCACCTGCCCCCACCAGTGCTTCTAGATTTATACTCACTAGCCACACCTCCAACCCTACAACCAATTACATGGTCCAACCCCTTAAAGTAATAATATCCACTTCCCAATAGTCATCACCTTATTTAACTATCACTACTTCTTCCTGCATATTACCATATATTTATTCTTCCACAATGTCATCCACAACTACCCTAACACACCACAAACCCTTACTTTTTCTCTCACTCCTAACTATTCTAAGTATAACTTACCTACTTACCTTCTATGCACACCTTAACTGTCTAGGATTTTACAACCACACAAAGCAAACCTCAACACCAACAATATTAATCCATCACAACCACACTTACACATACTGCCCACCAAAGTATTTACCAGCTAAATTTCACAGACTTAGAACATTAAATACTACAACCCGAGAACCAACAAATGCCAGGACCTAATATGTAAATTCTTAAAACACACTTTGAAAATGCAAGCCCACTCCCTAATTGATGGAGACATACATCCTAATCCAGACCCAAACTCTACCATAACCCCTGAGCCACAGATACCAACTCTTAATAATACACAATTGCTTAACAGCCCCCCCAACTCCCTCCTAATAGCTCATCTCAGTACTCGCAGCATTAATAATAAAGTTGCTCATCTACCCCTCGTGGATGTACATTCATTTGACATTCTCTGTCTTACTGAAACTTGGCTCAAGCCAACAATACAAGACAATGTGGTTATTCCTCCCAACTATAATATCCTGAGATTAGACCATAATTCTAAAAAGGGTGGAGGAGTAGCTATATTATACAAATCTGGATTACTAGTAACCACTATAGACTCCACACCTCCACAAACTAGTAATGCAGAAATTCTTATTTCCAAAATTCAGCTTAACAAATGCAAATCCATATACATCATCTGCATCTACCTCCCCCCAGGCAACAATACTAGTACCTTAGAGGCTATTCTAAGTTGGCTTTCCACCAGCTACCCACAGGAAACTATAGTACTCGGCAACTTTAATATTAACTGGAAGGGTTGTACATCTGATCAGCCTGCTACTCATATAAACCTTTATGGTTTTACTGAAACTATCACATCCCCCACCAAAACCAATAAACATAATAACAACGAAAGTACCCTTGATTGGATTCTTACTAATACTAATCACCAAACTTACAAAGTAGGTACCTTCCCTGAAGATATAAGCGACCACTCTCTCACCTTCTTAATCAGGTATAAGACTGATATTCCTAACCAAACCATTTATAAGACAATAAGGACTAACAAAAATTTGAACCCTAACAGCTTTCAAAAAGAACTTATATCATGTGACTGATCACCTCTGAAACACCTGCCATTAGATGATGCAGTCACATACTTTAATTCTAAATTCTTAGCCACTCTAGATTGCCATACCCCTACATGCTCAATTAGAATAAGGACTAAACCTGCCCAGTGGCTTTCCAAAACTACCAAACAAAAAATACTTCACAAAAATAAACTCTGGGCTAGCTGGTGTACAACAAAATGCCCTTCAGATCAATTAAAGTTCAGACAGTTAAGAAACAAAACAAAGAAAGCCATATTGTCAGACAAAAGAAACTTCTACTGGCAGCTTCAACAAACCCACCAAAATAAACCTCAAAAATTCTGGTTGGGCATCAATAAACTCTTACACCCAGGTCGCTCAGTCACTCCCACTCCCTCAGGCTCTGATCACAACAATCCCAAACAAATAGCCAATTCTTTTAACACATTTTTTACAGAGACAATACAATCTCTAGCTAATCATCTATCCCCTGACACCACATCTTCCTCATCAAATACCTCCAACAGCCCACCACTAGTTCATTTTCAACCTGTTTCTACATCCCTCATCTGCACCCTCATTCAGAAACTTAAACCCACCACTCTCTCTGCAGATCTACTACCTGCTGAATACCTGCAGAAAGCTGTAAAAGCTATAGCCTACCCCATATCCATCCTCAATAATAGAACCATTACTGAAGGTACCATCCCATCAATCTGGAAAGTTTCACATATTATCCCCCTGCATAAAGGTGGCAATTCCAAAAACTTATCTAACTATAGGCCGATAGCCATACTATCCCCACTGGCAAAAATCATGGAAAAATGTATTCATAAGCAACTTTTAAAATACCTACTAGAAAACAACTTATTAGCCACCTGCCAACACGGCTTTAGACCATTTCATAGTACTACCTCTGCTCTCTTATCCTTTACTGATTGCATTAATAGAAATAGAAATAGTGACATTCTATCCTCAGCCCTCTTTATTGATCTGTCAAAAGCCTTCGACATGGTTAATCACAACCTCCTCATAAATATACTCAAAAACTTGTCATTGGATGCCCTTGCTATACAGTGGTTCCAATCCTATTTAAATAACAGGAAACAAGCTGTACTATGGGAAAATAACCTGTCCTCCAACCTCCCAGTTGCCCTTGGTGTCCCACAAGGCTCCATACTGAGTCCTCTCCTCTTCTCTATCTTTACAAATGACCTATTTTCTGTAATACCACAAGCTACCTGTATCCAATACGCAGACAACTCCATACTAATATGTTCTGCTACTTCTCCATCAAAACTTCAGTTCCTAACCCAAAACATCTTTAGCACAGTAGAAAATTGGCTTCTACACCGATGCCTCATCCTGAAACCTAAAAAAACATAATTGCTACTATTTACACCCACCCATAGGGCCACCCCACTATACTTTGCTGTTACATCTAGCAATGGAACTATATCTCCTGATCCTACCACAAAACTACTTGGGATACTAATAGACAATAACCTCACCTTTGAGCCTCACATCAACAACACCATAAAAGCAGTAAACAAAAAATTAGGTTCCCTATACAGGATCAAACCCTTTCTGACTTCACTAGCCAGGACCACCATCGCCCGTACCCACTTAATATCAACCCTACTATACACTTCCCCTATTTACACTAAACTAGGTAAAAGCAATCTGAACAAACTGGTTAGTTCCTACAACAATATTGCCAGATTTGCAACTGGGTCAACTTATAGAACCCATCATTGTAACAATCTTAAGAAACTAGATTGGCTGGAATTATCAAATCTAATACTTTTGAATCAACTAATAGTTGCCCATAAGATCTAGTATCAACCAGCAAATACACCTATACTTACTAATCTTATCACTCCCTATAACAGTCTCAAGACCCTACGCTCATCAAACAAACTATTATTTCAAATACCTAAGACCAGTAATGCAGCTGGTGACTCATTGCTCTCTGCTACAGTGGGTAAAACCTGGCACACTCTCCCTAATCACTTAACCTCCCTGTCCTCAGTAGCCCTATTTAAAAGCAAACTAAAACCTTACCTTAAATCACATTGGTTATGTCCCTGTGCTAACCCAGACTAACTTCATACATCGCCTTTGTATACTAATCTTCCTACCTGTATAAGCATGCTTACCTAACTACTAACAATATTTGTGTGTGTATTTAAATTTCTATAGTGTAACAGAACATACTTTGTATGCATATCCATAGTTGGTATGTACTATGATTATTTCTATTATTTGTATTCTTTTTTCCTTATTAAGATAATATATGAAATGATATGTTATAATTGACAAAACCTTGGATTGTACCTGTGTTTTGTTGTATATTTTACTCTGTCTGTGGAGTTTTTCTCCCTGGGCCTCCACTGAAAATGGATGTATATCCAGTTGGACTAGCCCAGTCAACAAATGTAAAATAAATAATAAATAAACGAAATAGATTACAAAGTTAAGTTAAACAAGCATCAAAATGTCACTGGAGGCAAAGCTCTCACATAAAAGTACTCCTAATGTCAATGAGGTTGTCAGTAGTACACACGCTGCACCCATCACGCACAATTCAAAGCAGACATATCGACCCACATATGCTAAGGCACTTACATGTAACCTTCCTAAACAACAAACACCTCCTAGATGAAGTACACATAACAAATACTCTCAACAACCCTAAATGCACTCTTTCAAGACAACACCCGTACAAACACATAGAGCTATATCTCATGGAGCCTCTACCTCTAAGCCCATAAGGCAAGTCACTATACAATCCAACATTCTAGTCATTGGAGACTCCACAGTGAGACACACCAATGTCCCTCTCACCAGACTGAGTAAGGAGAAAGTTACGGTAAGTTGCTTATCAGGGGCTAGGATCCACCACATTATGCATGCACTCAGACCATTGGACCACAATTACTTATATGACTCAGTCATAGTCCATGTGGGAGTAAATGACCAGAGACATACCTCCCTAGACTATATGGAGAGAGACATCATGGCCCTCTTGAAATATGTGTCCCAAGTTGATGTGAGCCTAGCACTGAGCAGCATTTTACCTTCTCCAAGGATGATGCCACAATATATACAAAAGATGATTAACTTTAATAATTGGCTTAGTTTCTGGTGTCATTCTAAGGGGGTGTAATATTTGTCAGCATGGAAGGAGATGGTCAACAGCCACACTGCTTTGGTCTGCACCTCTCCCCTCTAGGCTTTTGAATATTAGTTAAAACATTGTCTTCCCCCATAGTGCCTTTTTTAGGCAATGCCAAATTGAAATTACTTCCAACATAACAAATCAAAGCCAAGAAAATCTAAAGGTATTACTGCTCAGTCTAGGATTCTAAAGAAAAAACTCCAATCCCTGGAAACTCTCTTTATCCTAGAGAATGCTGATGTCTGTGCAGTCACTGAGACATGGTTTAAAGCAGGGGAGTGCACACTAACAATGCAAGGTTATAATGCCTTCTACACATTTAGGCAGCTACTTCACAGGCAGGAACTAAAGGTGGAGGTGTCTCTAGCAACATCAGAAATAAATATACCTCAAGGCTGGTCAAATAGGACAATGCACTTGAATTGATCCATGTTCAAATCACCATAGGTAAAGTCTAATATCACTTCCCTGCAAGCTATAAGTCTCCTTCTTTGACCCAGGAAACCCATACCATGTATTTAAACTTATTAAATACACTAACCATCCAACCCAATACCATATTCATGGGTCACTTTAATTACTCCACTATTAACTGGGAATCCTATATGACACAAAACATACATGCACAGAGATTCCTGGATTTTGTAAACACAAATTCCCTGGACCAGATAGTCAACACACCAACCAGGGGTGCAGCAATAGTGGATCTGGCCCTCACTAATATGGGAGACTGTTGCAAACCCCCTACTGTAATGCCTTCCCTGGTAAGGTTAGACCACAAAATGGTCTCCTTTGAAGTAAAAATAAAACCTGGACCCTCAGCTAAACCTGGAGTATTCAGGAACTGTTCTGAGGCTAATCTCCTGCTATTAAGTGAGAACCTGGCAAAAATTTCAACCCCCCCCCCATAAACCCTGAGGACACTTCTGCCGATGCAGAACTGTTCACAGAAACCCTGTACAAGGATATTAATAGCTGCATAGAGGCAGCTGCACCTACCAGGAAGAAGTACAGAACTAACTCAAAATACAAGCCACCCTGGTGGAATTAAAAAAAACAATAGCCTGTATAACAGGAGGAAGAAAATCATGGCAAAAATTAGGAGGTGTAGCACCCAGCAGGATAAAAGCACTCTCAATAAACTAAACCAACAACTCAGAGGAGAAATAAAGTCTACCAAAGCCAAATTTGAGGTACGTTTGGCCTCCCAGGCCAAGGACAACCACAAAGCATTCATTAGCTACCTATGTCCGCAACCTCAAAGGCAATACACAATTGTGTGCAGTGCTCACTGTAAATGGAGCCATATATACTGAGTCAGAAGACATAGCAAACCTCCTGGCTGATACATTCAGCTCTGACTTTACCCCTCTCTTCCCCTCAACCTTCCCTCAGGAAATATCATCAAATATAACTCCCCCTACTATCTCTAGGGAACAGGTCCTTAATGATCTCTCTAAGACCAAGAACACTGCATCAATGGGCCCAGACAATAGCCCATGATGCCTTCTAAGTAGCATGAAACATGACCCATCAGGGCCTCTGGAATTACTATTTAACTGTAGCCTCCAAACAGGCTTCATGCTTCATGAATGGAGAAAGGCAACGGTCATCCTTCTGTGCAAAGTTGGGCCATCTACAGACCATGGAAACTACAGACCCATAAGTCTCACTATCTTATATGTAAAGCCATGGAAAGAATTATCATGGAGTTGATCAATACAGATATAGTAAACCTCCAGACACTAGACCCAACCCAGTTTGGTTTCAAGTGTAGATCATGCCTATTCAGCCTGGTGGACTTCTTTGAGAAGGTCACCAAAGCAATGGATGAGGGCAACATAATTCACACTGCCTAACTTGACTTGGCCAAGGCATTTGACACAATACCCAACTCTGGCATTGTTGACAAACTCATGAGGTTAGGTACAAATCCATATGTCACCATATTGTATGGAGAGCCAACTCTCTCACAGACAGGACCCAGGAAGTCCATCTCTATAAAGAGGCCAGTCACAACTGGAGTCCCTCAGGGATCAGTCCTTGGACCGCTCCTTTTTGGCATTTACTTCTCAGAAGTCAAGACCAATGTCAGTGGTCTCTGGATGACTAAATTTGCAGATGATTGCAAATTAGGAGCTGTCATAAAATCTCACACTAACCCAAATGTTCTCCAGGAAGGGCTGACACAGACAAACAACTGGTGTCAGAGCCATGGACTAAAACTAAATGCCAAGAAATGCATAATAATATCCTTTTGGAAGTCATCCATCCCTGGTAACTATCATATTGACAACAAACCCCTTAGAGTTGACCCAGTAGTCAGGGACTTAGGGGCAAACATGGATAGTAATCTAGCCTTTGATCATCACATGTCTACAGTGGTGAGTAAATCATTCTATGTTGCAGAACGTATAAACAAAGGTATGGCATCTAAGTCCAAGGAAGTCATTGTCCCACTGTAGTTGACATTCATCAGACCTATCATTGAGTACAATGCTCCCTTTTGTATGTACCTAACCAGACATATCTAACAACTGGAATGTCCACAGAGATTCCTCATTAAAAGAATACAGGGCATAAGTAATATGTCCTATGCCGACTGTCTCAGTGCCCTATCCCTGTATTCTGTCTCCTACAGGCTTTTGAGGGGAGATCTATGCCTGGCATACAGGGCATTGTCAGACCCCACTCTGTTGGACCTTCCGCATATCCACAAAACACTAAAAACTGATAAACAGACCAACCATCGAAATGAAACAAACAAAACCCACGTCAGCAGCTAGTAGAAACAGTGAGTACACAATGCAATGGATGTTACCAGCAGCCAATAAACTGTTAGACAGAAGGAAAAAAAGTCCACATAATCAATTTGTCATTTATTCCACAAACTTCACAGAGTTTGGCGCTTTCATTCGCAGTCAAACTTCCTCAGAACTCATTTAATAAAAAACTCAAACCAATTTAAATACCATCCGAATCCAACAGTTTAAAAATCACGTCTTTTTCTACCAATAAAAACATTGAAACTTCATTTGAAATTCAATTGTTTTAGTTTTAACACAGGGAGCAGGGATAAAGTATCATTCAACCCTGGGTGGGGAGTTGCATTTAAAACAATTTGCCACTTTAATTCCACCATGTCAAGATGTTCATCGACCACGCTCCCTTGTACATCTTTCACTACCTTTTCCACCACCATGAATTTGAAACTATGGGAAAGATTTTTACTAATGTGTCTGTATAAAGTATTGTTTTGCTTACAATTTTTAATATCAGAAAAATGTTCATACATATGGTCATGTAACCTTCTCTTCATCTTACCTATGTAAAAACTTGAACATTGATTGCACATAGCAATATAGACCACATTTTTCATATCACAGTTAAATATTCCCTTCACATAACATGTGACATTCCTTACTATAAAATAATCACTACGCATTATACCTGGACACTGGGAACATGAACCACATTTTTTAGTGCCATTATTTTGCATACTATTAAAATTCTGAGCATGCTTCCCCTCCAACCTTTGTTTCGACGACACCCCTTTTCTAAATCCAAAGGTTGGGTTACTACCCATTTTTGCTAAGATCATACCATGTACACATCTATGTCACTAGCAATAATGCACCAATTGTTTTGTATTATGTTCCTAGTACTCTTACTATCCAAGCTATCCACAAAACAAACAGCACTAGAATTTCCCATTCTAAAGACTTAAACCTTGCCTTTGGTATAACTAGGACCTGCTGGAGAGATAGGTGTGTATCCCAGACACTGCCCCATCTATGTAACAGGCTCTCCATCCATGTGAAGCAGAGTTCTTCCCTAACTCAATGCAAGTGTAACTTGGACAACTGGATGGGAAACCAGAAATTCATCCCTGGTTTGGCACCTATGTCTCTAATGGACACAGATAACCTGTAAATGGTTCATCTCCCAGGCTCATGTTTACACTTATCAAGGGTATCAGGACTTGCCAGAGATTTGGGATGCATGGCTAGGCTTAAAAAGGACCTTGTGGTCATTAGCCTTGTAGACACATATGAACCTATGAAAAACTATGTATGTAGTAGATTAAAGCAGTTACTGGATGAGCACGCTACACAGGGAGGATGATCAGCAGCAGGGATTTAAAAATGGCGCCTAGAGCTACTGGATAGTTATATAGCTTAGCTCTGGATGTTTCAGGTAGTAGGGGGGAGGAGTTAGTTTCTGGTGGAAGTTAATACAAAAAACTAGCCTGGTTTCTCAGTGTGTGCGCTATGACCATAAAAACAATCACCAACTCTGAGTGAGTTTGAAGAAACAAAAACAGCAACTAGGTAATTAATAGTAAGTTTACCAGAACTTCCACTGTTTACTGCAATACTAGAGAATTTGCCTTGTATTTTAAGTAATGTGCTATAAATTTTAAGTGAAAATATAAGTAAATATGCAAACCAGCTTAGGTGCCAGAGACTGTTTATTACAAAGTCAGGGATATCCCTGTTTGGTTATTAAGAGGCACATTAGTTAACAGAGGACAGAGTGGAGGGAATAGGGTAGCATCCCTGGTCGTGTGCTCTCCAGTAATAAAGGTACAAAATAATCTTAAAATATTTTACTAGCCCTATATTTTTGACATACATTGTTACTGAAGTAGGACTTTGTTCCTTTTGAATAAGTGGGTCCTGGTTGTTGGAGTGGTCTCACAGTCTGTAGTTGAGAGCTAATTGTAGTTTTGGGAAGTGGTAAAGCAGAATGCATGAGCACACCACACAGAGAGGATGTATAGCAGCAGGGATGAATAATGGCATGAATATTGAACTCTTGGATGAAATACTCCAATAAGTAATCCATTACAAGTTTTGCAAAAACGTTATGGCCAACAATTTAGTGCAGCTACCTCTGAGGCACCTTCAGTATACTGCACACTGGTAAACATGAAACATGTTGTCTGTTCACATCACTACAGGACAGATGTTAATTTCCTGTCACTTTCCACAAGTCATAATGCTTTATGGCTACACTGACTACAACTACCTCATGCCATCCTGCTTTCGTCTGCCTTAACTACTTCTGTTAAGACTGAGACGTCCACCTGTCTGTGCACAATTCAGCAGAATTGTACAAATAACATAATATAATAATTATATCCATACTACTTATGTATTCATTTTAACCAAGTAAGTTTAATGATCCTTGCAGAAATATTCAGCCATTGTTTGATACACTGCTAGTTTAGGCTTTGCAAAGTTTACCTGACATAGTTCATCTACTATTTCGGTGTGTCCACGCAATGACTAAACATGAGACAGACAGACAAACAGAGTACTGAGCAGAATTAAATACAACACCTATTATGCCCTGACAGTTCAAACTAATTAATTCCTTTACTCTCTTAGTTTTGGTAGAAATACCTGAAGACTTCAGCATCTGTTTTCAAAGCATTATACATAAGACATACACATCTGTTTAACCACAACTATTAAACTGTACACCACAATTTATAACCTTTCTCGCATTCTTCATACTGCCCAAGTCTGACATTATTTCTGAAGCTTAAAAATGCTGACCGTGCCTAATGATGTCGTCTCACTCTAGTTTTTATACCTGCTTCTCCAGTGATTTCCTTCTCGGTCATGATAAATGACTGCATAGTGTTAAACATGACTCCAAAGGCTGGAAACAAACAATTATCCCCTTAAAAGGAGAGCTCCTTTGGCTTCTGTTAATATCTTGTATCTTACTGCTTTTCAATGTGTTCCAGTTAAAGTTTTATAAAATGTATTTACTCTCAGATGTATCATTATGGTGACAGCCATAGGTTACCATCCAATGAGCAGTGTGGATTTTGCTGTGTTCATGGAAAAAATGAGATCACCTTAACATAGCAGTGACAATGCTTGTGATAAGAGGAGCTACTGCCAGCACAGCTAGCTGGAATCTTGTAAATAATTATATATCATTTGTGAATATCAAACTAATCTATACAAGAGGCTTGTGTTACAAATGTATTAGAACTGAATGCTGTATGTATATCAAACTGCTCTGTACAAATGTTTGTGCTGAAAAGGTATTTGCAAAGTGCTGTTTTTGAAATATACCCACAGTGTGCCCTACTGGAAGTGAACAGAAATGTACCTGCATTATTGTAACTGTTTAAATGTATATGTTAACAGAGGAAACCAGAGAGTTAATTAAAGTCCAGCAAACGCTAGGAAAATATCTGAAATTAAATTACTTTATAGGCTATCTTTCAGGTTTCAATGCAACTAGAGACACAAAGTCTGTACTAGGAAGTTTTCTGTATTTTCTTCTGGTTGAACTAATTGTTATTTTCGAAGCATGAAGGAATGCAATTGTCTTATGACTTCCAGCACCTGCCAAAGATCTGAGCAAAGGCCCTTGTCTGAGTATTTTTGTAGGTAGATGCTAATCACTGTCAGCTTCCAGCACTGGGGGTTTTGCCTGGGACCAAGAAGTCAGATGACAAGAAGTGATGTCATTCTGCAAGCTATCCCAGCAATAATATTTTAGATGTTATTTTTTAAGAAGTCTCTGAATGAGACAAAGCATTCTGCATTCTGGCTTGGATCTGACAACAAGGAGAACCATTCACCACACTTCTGCCTTGCTCTAATTAAGTAAGATTTTAGGATATAGTAATTCTCATAGATACAGTCAGGAATATAGTGAAGCGTAGTTTAGATATTTTTCTTTATTTGTGTGAGCCTGTACTGCAACGTTATTTTAAATATTT